>NW_027501106.1:0-64032 GCF_021521415.1 Bidens hawaiensis | reverse complement strand
AACCTGAACTTATTGAGAGTGTTTTTGTCAATGAAACTTCAAAATTCAAGAACCTGAACGTGTGTATGCTCAAACAAAAACATCAGTTCAATCTGACCCATTGACGAAGGCAAAACAATTTTTAAAACAAGCTAAGAAAATTATCTTTGTGAAGTCAACTGGGACAGATACACTAAAAAGTTTTTCGAACAGTTCTAATTTAGATTTTTATTTAAAGAAGAAATCTGAATTATCTGATGAGTTTGATAAGAGCATGACTAAAAATATGAGTCATCATCAAACTTTTGGGTCATTCATTCCAAATACCTCGCCACAACATCGTGTAGACATGCGAAATTGTTTCTTATGCGGTCAACAGGGTCATGTTGTGAGGAATTGTAGTCAGCAGAACTATCAGAATCTTCATCCTTTTATCAAGGACCATTCCAAACCGGTTCCTGTGGTAAAGGAGATTTTGAAACGACCTGTGTCGTATGCTGATGATACTCATATTTTGTTCTCTAATGTGAATCCTTAGAAGGTTCTTCATGTCAATGAGACACACGGTCAAGTGAAACCAAAATTCGTTCCAACTGAACCCATATGTCAAAACAAGAATTCAAACATTGTTCAGGCAGCTTACTTAAGACGAAAGTCTAGGAAGCCGGTAACTTATTCACAAGTGGCTGATCAACAATTGAAATCTGTTAAAGTTAATGATCAAAGAGAAAACCAAAAGGTGCCCAAGACTGAGGCCTGGGCTGCCTTTTTGAACTAATCACTTTTTTTTGTGTGTAGGGTTCATCCAAGACCATTTCTAGTGAAAACTGGATCATGGATAGTGGATGTTCTCGTCATATCACTGGAAATCTCAACCTCTTATCAAATGTTAGAAACTTCAAGAGGGTGAAGTTTCAAATGGTCACATTACGTTTGAGAAAGTGAATTATTGCGACAAAGTTGATCATAACTTATTGAGTGTATCGCAGATATGTGATAAAAAGTACACTACGATATTTACTGACAAAAAAATGTCTTTTCTTGAAACCGGGTTATGTTATTCCCAAGGACATGGTTGTCATGCGATCACCAGGATCAGATGATATTTATGTCTTAAATATGAGTTCTAAGGTATCCACATCGATCAAAACATGTTTTGTCTCGAAAGAAACCGAGAAAGACTCGATTTTATGGCATCGTAGAATGGGTCACATACATGTCAGAAAGATGAATTATTTAATGGCAAATGACTTAGTTGATGGTGTCTCGTTAAAGAATTTTAAGTTATCCAATCACTGCGTTGCATGCAAAAAGGGCAAGCAGAAGAAGAAGACACATCCCTCTAAGTTATTGAATTCCATTGATACTCCTCTTGAACGACTTCATATGGATTTGTTTGGTCCAGTGAATCGTGCGAGTATTTCTGGAGACTGGTGTTGTCTTGTCGTGACTGATGATTATTCAAGATACTCTTGGGTGTTATTTATGAGTTCGAAGGATCAAACACCGGTTATGGTACAAAACCTTATTACTAAGATCTAATCACTGTATAAACAAAAGGTGAGAAGAATTCGAAGTGATAATGGTACTGAATTCAAAAACACTATATTGGATTTCTTTTGTATTCAAAAGGGAATTCACCGAGAATATAGTGCACCTTATGTACCTCTACAAAACGGTGTTGCTGAACGGAAAAATAGAACTCTGATTGAAGCTGCACGCACAATGCTTGCTGATTCTAAGCTTCCTATCCAATTCTAGATTGAAGCAGTAAATACAGCTTGTTATACGCTGAATCGAGTTCTAACTGTGAAACGACTCAAAAAGACAAGCTACGAGCTCTTAAATAATAGAAAACCTAATTTAAAGTACCTTGAACCATTTGGGTGTCCGTGTACAATGTTGAAGAAGGATTCGGGTAAATTTGAAGAAAAATCTATCGAAGGTTACTTTTTGGGATATGCATCTCCAAAGAAAAGGGTTTTTAATTTCACATCTGGTTGTGTTGAAGAATGGTACCATGTGGACTGTCAAAAATACATAACTCCTCCTCAAGGGAAAGGTCCAGACTGAACACATCGATGAAGATCTGGTTCGAGCATACTTTGAAGATCATTTGACCATTCCACGATTTTCAAGTTCTAATGATGTTGAAGCTCAACCAGATGCTCCAACTGAAGAACCTCAAGTTGTTTCTCCAATTGCTATTGATAATGTTTCAACTTCTTCTGATGATGATCAAGCTGAAGATCAAGCTATTGATCTTGACAGTGTTAATGTTTCATCTCCCGAGTTAGGTGAACATTACACCAACTTATTTGATAATGTTGTTGTTCCTGAGAATCCCATTCTTCGGATTCATGGATATCATCCACAGGAAAACATCATTGGCGAACTTGATGTGGGGGTTCGTACACGTCATCAAGTTGCTTCGTCAAGTGATAATAACATATTGTGTGCTTACACTAACTTATATTCTTCGGGAATTGTAAATCTTGCTAAATTTTCCTGTTTTCTATCTCATGTCGAGCCAACAACTCCTCGTGTGGCTTTACAAGATCCTTCTTGGGTTGAAGCTATGCAAGAAGAATTACAGCAATTTGCACGTTTGGGTGTTTGGGACTTAATAGACAAACCTGTTAGAGTCAAGAATGCAATTCCGACTAAGTCGGTATTTAAGTGTAAGAAAGACGATCGAGGGGTGATTGTCAGAAACAAAGCAAGTTTAGTAGTGCAAGGTTTTCATCAGCAAGAGGGTATTGATTACACAGAGGTATATGCTCCAGTTGCAAGATTAGAGTCGATTCGAATCTTCCTGGCATATGCAGCTTATAAGAATTTCAAGGTCTATCAAATGGATGTTAAAAGTGCTTTTCTCAATGGTGAATTACACGAGGAAGTTTTTGTATTACAGCCTCCTGGTTTTGAAGATCCTGATTATCCAGACCGTGTTTACCGATTAAACAAGGCCCTATATGGTCTACATCAAGCCCCGGGAGCTTGGTATGGCACGCTCGCCGACCATCTGACTGATAATGGCTTCAAACGAGGGACTGTCGACTGCACTTTATTTTATAAAACTGTTGGTGACGATCTTCTCCTAGTCCAGATTTATGTCGACGATATTATTTTTGGGTCTACAAACAACACATTGTGTAAGGAGTTCGAGAAGTCCATGCAAACACAGTTCGAGATGAGCTCGATGGGAGAGATGAATTTCTTTTTAGGGTTGCAGGTTCACCAGTCTGCTCACGGAATCTTTATTCCCCAGACTAAGTATGTGAACGACGTCTTGAGCAGATTCAAAATTACTGTCGGAAAAATCCCTTCTACTCCTCTTCCAGTAAGGCACAATTTATCACCGGATGAATTGGAGGATTTCATTGATCCTACCCTCTGTCGTGCCATGATTGGTTCTTTAATGTATTTAATGGCTTCTCGCCCTGATATTATGTTTGATGTTTGTCTTTGTGCTAGGTATCAAGCAAGTCCACGAGTGACTCACCTAGCTGCAGTCAAGAGAATTCTACAGTATTTGAGGGGAAATCCAGACATCGGGTTGTTGTACCCCAAGGATGATACTTTCGATCTTACTGCCTACTCAGACTCAGATTATGGAGGTTGCAAGATCAATTTCAAATCAACGACTGCAGGATGTCAATTTTTAGGAAACCGGCTTGTTTCCTGGCAGTGTAAGAAGCAGACAACGGTCTCCACTTCAAACGCCGAAGCTGAGTATGTTGCAGCCTCGAGTTGTTGTTCCCGGGTTTTGTGGATACAACAACATCTTCGCGACTACGGTTTGAAGTTTCTTACTACTCCCATTTTAATTGATAATTCTGCTGCTATTAGTATCACCAAGAATCCCGTACAACATTCTAAAATGAAACATATCAAAATTCGATATCATTTTTGTAACACCCCGAAACCGCAGCGGAAACGTAAACGGGATGCAACAGACACCTCTGATATCAACCACATTGTTTATAAAGAAAACTGAATACATTAATATACTTCAAATTACATTATCTCGTATTTCATTACCGTCTAGGTGATACACACATCATGCAATACGATACATAATTCTATTTATTAAAATGTATCCTAACGTCCCGCACGCAAATCTTACACACATCAAGCACTTAGCACGTAAGCAATCACTTCATCTTAATTGTACCTGAAAAGCATGTGAGAAAACGGGTCAACTACGAATAGTTGGTGAGTTTCACAATTCGAGTAAACCATGATAAATAAGTATCAAAATATAATATTATCGATGTAATTATGCTGAGCCCACAAGTGAAACCTCTGACTATCCACACACAACCCCGTGGCATACTCCGCCCACGGACCTGCCCCAAACCGCTATGCCTAACATTACATAGCAAAATATATAGAACAACAAAATAGACATGTGCAACTGGCTGGGAAACATCAGCAAATCCATGCCGGGCCAGTTGGGTTTGTCAGACCAATAGTACTATCCACACTCTACCGGCTTTCAGTTAATCACTCGTGTTCCGGGGCCTTAGAATGTTAGCAACTCAGACAATTACCATCTTAGTACATTTCCGTACGATTCCCGTACAATAAAATATATGTAAATACACGTAAATCCATGCGTTCAGTATGTACTTAAACATTTCAGTAGTAACATGCTTCCGCCCCAGGAAAATATTTAAAAACAATTCAGAAAAAGGGGCTCGTGAAACTCACCTTAGCACATGCAAGCAGGTAACAACAATCATTATCAGTTAACACGTCCCATCTGTATTATGATCCCTACGATCGTTATTATACAATTATTGTTTATATAATCTTTAACCGTGTTAACCGGTACATCTGGGGACACTGTTAACCCAGTACAGTACCCGTTCCGGGGGCAATGTTAACCCAGAAACACTTCTCCGGACTCAAATTGTGATATCGTTTAGAGTTCCATGGTCACAATTACTGTTAGTCGTTTTTCTCGTTTTACGTGCCTAGCACGGTTATCCGTTTTTACGTTTCAAAAATGAGTTTGGTCACACACGACCCGAAAGTAGTGGTTGACTGATAATTTAATTAAAGTTGTGAAATTTGAGCTCGGTTTAGACGCCCCGATTGGCCGCGGGACCCGTTTCCGTCTTTAGTGCCCCGGAAACCGTTAAATCGTTTAAAATTACTCAAATCATCCGAATTATTTTCGGATGATTCATTTTTACTTGTTTAACTCAATTATATGAAAATAGTTCATTTTTAGGGTTTTTATACACCGGTCAGCTCGTTTAGGCGAACTTCACCTGTTTACGCATTTTAAGCTTTAAAAGTTTGTTTTTGCACAAATAATTATCCGTTTAATCTCGGATCTTGAAATTTTGCACAAATCACTTTTTGACAGTGGGGAATTTTATAAAAATATTTCCAGAATTAATTTTTATATTTAAAAGTTATTTATCTATTTTTAAACACCATTTAAACACTAAATATGTCGTAAATACCAAGCGACCTTAGAAAAATCCCAAATTTTTCCTGGATGACCCCTACCATCCCCATAGTCCCCTGTAATTTTTCCAGAACCAAAATCTCTTTTTACATGCCATTTTCACTAAAACCGTGCTAGAAAGCCCTAGAACTCGTTTAACTGAAAAGCCTACTTAGACTTCTCCAACTGACCTAAAATTTTGTGTGTGACATATACATGATATAAAAACCTTATCTGAAATTTTCCAGAATTTTTCATGATATTTAACTATTTTTCACCATTTTTAGCCAAAACCGAGCATTAAATTCACCAAATATTCATCCTTTGTCCAAAAATTACCAAACATTCACAGAACTCTTATTTTCATGTGTTTAACACCTCTGTCAAATTTCATGACCTAACTCTAAACCATCAACAATCTGTCCAAATCTCCAAAACCGAACATAAACCGAATATACCTTTCGTTTTCCGCCACTACAAGCTACAAACTCGTCTTTCCGCCTTATCTACCACTAAACACAGAACCTACAACCAACATACCACAATACCAAGCAAGTTACACTCACGATCAAGCCTCTTACACTATAGTTTCGGTTATGATTCAAAAACAAAGATTTAAACCGTAAAAATTCGTTCTTGGTTCGTTTAACTCCTTTCTTGGACCAAGATCCCTTGTATAACCCGTATACATCACTTGATCATGCAAGAATCGGTTTTCATCTTTGAAACCTCATTTTCTTGCAAATAAACTCAAGAAACGAAGATGGAAACGTGATTAACTCGATTCTTTACCTTGTTTTCTTGCTACAAAATCTCGGTTTTGGATCATGATCTTGAGAGGAGATGAAGAATGTTGGAGTGTTTGCGTAAAAAAAAAGAAATGAAGTGGGGTTTGTGGGGTGGTGGTCCGATCGGTCTTCAAGGGGGGGTGGGGTGGGACCCACCTCTCCATTCTAGGCCACATGTTTGGATTTCGGATATCTGGATAATGTTTTGGATAATCTGGTTCAGTTCGTTTTTCGGTTAAATGTCTAATTCGGCTTAAAACGAGGTTAAAACGGTCGTTTTTCGGCTTAAAATGAAATTTATATAAAACCAATTTTCAAAACTTTAAAAACTTAAACCATGGCATTTATTATCTTAGAACATCATATTATTAATAATCGCGCATCTTTTTCGGCTTGATCGATCGTCTCTTGCTCGGTTTGGTATTAAAGGTTTCGTTTAACGTACCGACGTACCATTAAATCGAAATTCTTTTTCTGTGCCGTACTTTACTTATCCCGAAGCATTAATGCTTCGTAAAATCACTAAATATTATAGATATCGTCTATAATTGAACCCTCGATTCGTTCGGGTTTCAATAACTATCGATCGATTGATCGCATATTCAATACGATGAATTATATATTCACATACAATCAATACAGTGAGCCATGTATTCTCGTATAATTACTGTGGTAATTCACGTACCCGACATTAAATATGACGTAACTATTGTCTACCGGTTAGGGTATACCTGGTTTAGGCGGAATCGTTACAATTTTATACGGGATTGCTATGAAAAGAAATTAATCGATCTTGAGAAAGTACATACTGACTTTCAGAAAGCCGATCTGTTTACTAAAGCTTTTGATAAAACACGTTTTAAATTTTTGCTTGATTTAAACGGATTGAAGACCCTCGCTGATATCCTTAAACAAGGATGACTATCTTTATTTTCTGTCATATTTTTCTTTTAAAATTTATTTTGGTTTTAGGGGGTGAAAATCTAGAAAATACAAAAAGAGAAAAATCTGGAAAATACAAAAAGAGTGTGTTTTTTTTGTTTGTA
Organism: Bidens hawaiensis; assembly: GCF_021521415.1. Classification (NCBI taxonomy): domain Eukaryota; kingdom Viridiplantae; phylum Streptophyta; class Magnoliopsida; order Asterales; family Asteraceae; genus Bidens; species Bidens hawaiensis. The sequence goes on along the minus strand of NW_027501106.1, from coordinate 56,755 downwards.
TAGATAAAATCTAAAGACATTAAAAAAAAATTCAAAATTCAAAAATATTTTGATTTCTGTTCTTTAATGTTTTTTCTTTTAAATATTTAGAAAAACAAAAAACATTTTAAAATTTTGAAAAACCAAAAAGAATGTGATTTATGTTTTGTACAGAAAAATCCGAAAATCCAAAAAGATTGTGAAGTTTATTTTGTTTATAAGAAAACTGAAAAAGACAAAAAATATTGTGTTTTTTAAAGTTTGTATAGAGAAAAACCAAAAAGATTTTTGCAGGCGTTTTTAGATTATTTTCTCGCTGAAAATTATGTCGGTTATTTAAGTTTGTGAAACATGCTTGCATGTCTTGGTCCTATTATTCACTTGTGAATTGATGGTTAGCCATTTATTTATAAACTTAAGTTAACTGGGGCGATTAAATTTATCTTTTCTTTATTTTATGCTCCTCAAAATTTTGAGTTTTTGAAGCAAAAAGGGAACATGCTAGTATATTGATTATCTTGACCCCAAATCCAGCAAAAAGTAAGCTTAAAAGACTGTGTTCTTAATTGCATTGGTGCATTGGTAGGTCTTAAAACAACCCAGTAGAGTAAAGTATGTGATATAAACATAAAGATACGCCAAATTGAAAGGGGTGTTAGTCTCTAGAAAAAGTCTTGGTGAGGATGGCAGAAATGTAATATCAAGCCTTATATTTGTTGATTAACCAAAAATAAAATAAAGCAAATAACAAGCGTTAGGATTCTGGACACTGTGAGTCTTTTTGTGGCTTAACCGTCTGGGTATTCATAAGCATGAATATTTCACTCGCTTTCTAGAGCAAACCCAAAGTCATTAAACTTGATCACCGCTGTACTTCGTACAATTTAAATTACTGACTTGATCAAAATCCGCTGTTAGTCATACAATTGTTCCTCCCTTGCGTGCGTCTTAATACCAATAAGAAACGGACCCCGGGGGATACAATGTATGTAAGCCGACAAATGGACTCGTGCATACTCACTCACAGTAAAGGAAACTTGATGCATTGCTCAAAAGTTCAAAATTGGTATCAAAAATTTTGATCAACAATATAATGGTTTAAGTCAAGTTGGGGTGATTTGGCAAAAATCAAATTAAGCTTGAACCGAGATTAGGGGCTGATAGTTTCTGATATTCTGTGCTTTAATTGAACAAATTAATCATATCACAAAAATACTTGAATGTGTGTTATTAGATTTATGTGGATAACAATACCAATGACCGACTTATCGCCAGTCATAATATCGCTGAAATATAAAACTGTGATAGAAGGGCAATTTGGTTAATATGATTCTCTGCTCAAACTCGACAAAAATACAAAAATATATTTCGTTTGATAAATCATTGAAAAACACAAAAAGATTGTCTATTTTTATGATTCGGATATTTTTTTGTAAATACATTCTTTATTCTTTATTCTTTACAAAATCCCAAAAAGATTTTTTTTTTCTTCTTTTTTTACAGAATAATTTTTTAAGTTATGTTTCGGAAAACTGAAACGTTTTTAAGGTATTTGGTTGTCGAGATAAAAAGATTCTCGATAACCTAATTTATTTATTTTATTTAATTATTTAATTCATTTAATCATTTAATTTAAAAAAATTAAATAAAAGATTTTTTTTATTAGAATTTAATTCGTTATTTATGGATAACGAACTAGGTTATTCTTTAGCGAACTAGCTTCTGGTTCGCTAACCTAATTCGCTTCCGCACTCTGTAACGAATCATCCCTTCGTTATGCATATTTAACGAATCATGACACGAATCATGTCTTGATTCGCTACCTTTAATTTAACGAATCAAGTAGTGATTCGATAACCTAAGGTAACGACTGAATTAGCGAATGGGCTAATTCGCTAACTTTATTCAAACGAAGTGCCCACTTCGTGCCAACTGTACCTCGGGTTGCGTGCAAGGTTATATAAGACAAGAAAACGAACAGTTCTTCACTGTTCTCCTTCTTCATTCACCTTAAAGTAACCTTATTCAAAATTGTCTCTGAAATTTCAACCTTCACGTTTTGATATTTCCAAGATATCTTTGAATTTCTAAGGTATAGCCGATCATGGCGATCTAATTTTCGTCAAAAATGGCTAAGATTTGATAGTTAAATTATGAACTTTTAAGGGTTTAAGGGTTTCCGAAGTATTGAAATCCATTTGTGTATAATTTATGTTAATAACTATATGATTTTGATGTCATTGTGATCGGAATCATATTCCGATACCCTTGGTGGGCTTCAATCATGATTTGATTGTTGTTTGCCGGGTTAATTATAGTTTCCTGTTATCGGTGTTTACAGTGGGTTCGTCTAACCTATGTACTTAGAGATTTTGAGTCTTAATCTCATTCATCTTCGATTACGAACGTAATTCCAAGTACAACGAGATCATTATTTTGATGATTCGACGATGGTTATGGCCTAATTGTATCTGGGTTTATAATGTTGACTATTTTTGTTCATCTTAATTTTGACCTTGACCAAGGTGGTCAAAGAACAAGTCTTAATTATTACCATTCGTTAGTCTTAGCGAATTGGGACTGTTTCGTGTCCAATTCGTTAAGATCTTACACGAACTAGCTAAGCGAATAAGATGTTACACGAATCAGATATGGATTCGCTTAAAATATAACGAACTAGAGTTTAGTTCGTCAAAATTAAATAGTAATTCGCTTTGTTCAGTTCGTTAAAGTATTTACTTGATAGCGAATCGCCTGATTCGTTATCTTATTGTAACGAATCAGTGTGATTCCCAACGAATGACATTTATTAAATAAATTAATTTCAATATTCATTTAATTTAATTAAAGAATTTAAATCGTCTAATACGCGTAATTAGATTAATTACACATGTCTTTTAATTATATATTTTGATGTCTCTTCTCATATTCGATTTTATTTATACAGTAAAACATGGCTGATCAAGAACAACAAAATCAACTGCCACCAGAACAACCTCCACAAGGACAACCACCACAACAAGATCAACATGCTAAAGTGATCTTATGGCCGTTTGATAAAAAGCACAACATTTGTGCTTATGTTGATCAAGATGTGACTGATTTGGAAACGTTTGGAGCAATGTTAACTTTCTTACAACGTTCAAAGATACACTATGCAATCACTGCTAAACCTAAAGTATATCTTAGTATAATTAGGCAATTTTGGAACACGGCGGAATATGTTGAGGCAGATAAATTGGTTCGAGCTACAATCAATCAGATTCCAATTACGATTGATGTTGAGGTCATTCGTCGGGTACTTCAATTTGACGATAATAATGATAACCCGAGTGAATTTGACAGGACATTGGTTAGAGGTTTATTCACACGCTTGAACTATGGTGGTGATATTCGTAAATCTATGATGAACAAGAACGGGTTGTGTCCACCATACAAGTATATGTTGCATGTTCTACTTCATTGTATGAGTGGACGTCGCGGTGGGTTTGATGAGTGTCACCTAAGTTTGCAGTCGGCGTTTGTTTCCCTAATCCTGAACAAGCCCTTCAACTACTCAGAACTCGTCTTTGATCATCTGAAAGAACAGGTTCAGCAAACTCTGCAGTCAAAGAAGTTCTTGATGTATCCTCGCTTTTTACAGCTAATTATTCAGGATTTGATTCCGAATTTGGTGATTGATCGAACGTGTGTGAACTATGTTCTTGACATGGAACATATGAAAGCTGAAACGGTGCATCGTAAGTTAATTAATAGAACGGAATAGCCACAGGACAAACGGATGATTGGTCATATAATCAATCCGGATTATGTATGTCCTCCTAATGAGCGCTGGATCCACGATGATTTGGATTCCGAGCATGAAGGGGGAGAAAGTGGGAACAGTGATGGTGGAGATGATGATGGGAATGATGGTGCTGGTGGAGCTGGTGAAACAGCTCTTAAAGAACAACAAGATGCAGTCGATGCTGCGTTAGCTGCCACCGTTAAAGCTCAACTAGAAAGAAAACGAAAAGGGAAAGCGGTGGCAACTAGTGAGCCATCAAAAAAGAGACGAGTTTCTGAAGGAGCTGGCGTGGTTATTGGAGTACCATCACCACGTCAATCAACTCCTCAAATCTCGGCGTTGCCGCTAACTACTAGCACTCCGATGCTTACTTTGACGACGACGTTAGTGTCACACGAGAGGCTCGGTCTTATTCCTCAAATGGCGTTAACCGAGATACCGAGACCTCCTGCTGCATTGTCTATAGTATCTCCTACTACATCAATGAGACCTCCTCCTCCGCCAACAACTACTCCTCCTCCACCTCCGCCTAGTGATGTCTCATTCATGAGAATCACTCGGGCTCAAGGACCTGTTCAACCGGTACACCCATCTGTATACAACTTGCCACCAGGTCATCAAACTGAAATGCTGTTGAATCTTCTCCACCTCTATGAAAATCAAATGGAAGCTGACCATCAGAACCAGGAAAAGCTTATGGAGAATCAACGACGGATGATGGGGTACATTTCTTTCTGTCAAAAGGAAACTAAAGCCCTCCGTGAGATTGTTACGTCTCAGGGGGGTGAAATTGAAAGAGCAGGAGGAAATTATCCTACAAATGACATGTAAAGATGATGCCCTGAAGCGACTCAAGAACGATGATGAGGATCCTAGCGAGTCGGGTGCTGGGGGTGAGCCGAAACAAGCTCACGGTTCATCTACTGGTGCTGGTGTTAGTGGCGGTGATGATTCGAGCAAACAAATTATTATTTATCAAGATCCTATAGCTGCCAAGCCAATTGAAATGATTGCAGCTAACACAGTGATATTTGTAGATGGATCTGGGGTGGTTAAGAGTGTGGTGAATAGAGACGAGATACAGGTTGGTGAGTTTGTAGAAAGATCTTTGACACGGGAGCAGATTTTAATACTGCTTGGGCTGAATGACGATCAATTAAATGTGTTAGAGGCTGAGCCCGATGTTGAGGTTGTGAATGAAGAAGATTTGAATGAGGATCCGTTGTTTATGAATACGGATTTTATTTATGAGGATGAAGAGATGGAGGATGTGACTGCTGATGAGTACCCGGACTTGTATCGACACACGAACGTTGATCAAGGTGCTCCGGTATTTCAAGAAGAGGTGTTTAAAGAGACTGAGGATGAATTGGAAAAGGTTTGCAGCGAACAGTACCCTCACTCAAAGAAGTGACTGATGAGGACGTAGAAATATGGTTCAAACGTCATAAAGTGGGTAAAATTATCAATGCTTTTCGCTATGTAGATCAAGAAAGAAAAGATACTGCTGCTGCTTGGGTTAAGACTAATCAGGTGACTACCTTCAAGACCGTTTCTAAGGTACATGGTGATATTGTCTCCTGGCTCTATGATTCTGACCTTAAAGTATGTATAGTCAAGTGGGAAAAGGGTGTCCAGTATTACGAGAGGATAATGGATGTTCTTACATTGCCGCGGTGGGATATTCGTACCCTTGCGAGACGTCCATTTATCAATCGTGGGGGTTACCGAACAGCTGAGTGGTTTCACCAACACTTACTGTTCGAGGTCAAACATGGCTTCAACTTCTTCAAGCCCCAGGTCCCAAGAAGTAAGCGCATTGACGAGATTGATCCAAGGACCGGATGGAAGAAACTTGTCTTGAAAGTGAAGCTGCCAAAGACGACGAAAAAGGTTCCTGTGAAGACAATGCCTCAAGATATTTATCTGTCTTTCAACCATTGGTACGATGACAATCGTACTGGCGAGGCCGTTATTGTTCATGGTCGAGGACTGCAGACCGAGCTAATCAAGATAATCGATCCGATGTGGTTGGTTAATTTATCAGAGACAGACAATGATGTGCTACACAGGAAGCAGATTTTGATCGAGCGCCAAGAAGATTACGACCTGGCTATGCAATTCCAACGAGTCGTTCGTGTGTGTCATGAACATGGAATTCATAGTTGCAGAGACTGGCAGTCCAAGCGCTTCAAATAAGTTAAAAACAAAGAGCTCAAGACGAGGGGGTGTCTGTTAGTGCACGGTTTTGCGTCTAGAGTCTTTGTATTTATCGTTATCGTTAACGTTATTGTTTATTAATTAATGTAATAATTAATGTTTATTATTATCTAGTTCGCTAAATTAAAGGCTAGTTCGCTAGGGGATGTTAGCGAACTAGCCAAGTAATGTATTCCCTCCTGATTCGTTAGGGGATGTTAACGAATCAGGGGGTGTTTCTCTATGATAATGTATGTAACGAAGGAGAGGCTGGTTCGCTAGGGGATGTTAGCGAACCAGATCACCTTCAATATATAGTGAACTACTGTTCACTTTTAAGATAAGTTTTGAAAAAGTTTTTGAGATGTTTTGAGCTAATTAACGAACTGCTGTTCAATCTCTCTCTCAAGCTTCACCTAATGTTATACAAATGTTACTGATAATATATTGATAATATATATGCATATATACAACACTGAATCGATGTTAATTATGAGCTAGATCTAGTACTAATCGGATATTCACAGATCTGAGATCTGTTATTGTTATTGATTGGTATTCCAGGATCCAACAAACAGTATACGCTTCATCCAAACAATAAGAACAATCAGGATGAACAGAACCCAAATGAGCATGGAAACGAGGTTCCCATTTAGCAGAGTCACTAAATTTCATCAATCTAGGACACTTGGAATGAGATCCAATCTCCGTGTCCAATTGTAACATTTGATGCATTAGCACGTTTTGAGAAGCTAACACATAAAAACCAACCATCTTGCTAAGTAACAAGACACTTAAACTTTAAGGATTAATCTTAAAAATATAGTTAACTAACTGTGAACAGTAACTTTAACGAATTGAGATAACAACTTGATAATAATGAATTAGGAATAGTGTTAACGAACTTTTTAACGAATTAAGTCAACGATTCAGGTCAACTTGACGAATCATTTTGACGAATTAGATTAACGAATCCAAGCACAAAGTAACGAATCAAGTAACGAATCCAGGTAACAAATCACTCAGCCATGCTGAACGAATCACAGAACTAACTTAGTGAATCAAGAAACGAATCTGCTACAGTTGAAAACGAATCAACTATTGCCACATGGCAAAAGTTTGTTAGATTCAAGGTTAACGAATCAGACACGTGTCTTACGAATTGAAGAACACGAATCAGAAAGGTAACGAACTGAGTAACGAACCAAGTAACGACTTGGTTAAAATTAACGAATCACTATAACTATTTAGATTACCGAAGAAGAATCTTCAACAGGTGATGAAGATTTTCAAATCTTCATCACCATTTTCCAGAAATCTGGAAAAACAAAGAACACCAAAACACTTCCCAAATCCGTATTTCTTACTCGTTAATACAACAAATCGTCCAAATAAACTACCAAAATACTCGTAATCTTATTGCGAAACCAAATCAAACCAATCCATAAACCAAAAACCCTTAACTCGATTCCAATTTAACCAAAAAACCTACTCTGTTTCTGCCAAATCCAGATCCAAATCAAATCATTACAAACTCAATCCAATTCTCAATCACGATCCAACAATCCTTTCCAATACCTTAACGAACCACAAATTAGCCAAACTCAATCCATATCTCAATCAAATTCACACTGAATTTGATCAAAACTCAAACCGAACACACAATAATACCAAATTAACAATTAACAGTCCTTAATTAACGAATTAACTACCAAATCAAGAGCAATCGAATGCCGAAAGATCCGATACCACTTGTGAAACCCTCAGATCTAAGATCTAATAACAATTAACGGATCTAGTTCATTGTTTCTCTTAATGATTATATGGTATCTATAAGTATTACTATTAATCAATGTTGTAAAAGTAGGTCTACAAGGCCGAGTACTCGCTACAAGGTATGGTGCCGAGGGAAGTTTTCTTAACTCCGCCTAGTTACTAAAAATTAGTCAAAGGTGGTCAACATTAGCCTGAATCACATCTAGTCGATTAACTTGGGTCTATTTTGACTTAAAAAAATTCAACATAATTCGTATTTCTATAATTTTAAAGAACGAATATCATTATTTTTAATTAATGATTAACATTTTTTAGAATAATTTAGTGTTTAAAAATGTATTTTTCTTATTTATATTGATATTCATTTATTTTGTTATAAATGTTAGTAAACTTATGATATTTGAAATATATATTACCCAAAATCTAATTTTCTTTATATTTATCATGTCCGAGTACTCCCCGAGTACTCCCTCCAAGGGGGTCGGCCGCCTAGGGACTACCTAGCGACTTTTGCAACATTGCTATTAATTGTATACATATATATGTGTATGTATAATATGAAAGGATTAATTAGATGAAGCTTGAGAGAAATCTGGACAGAGGTTTAATATGTTATCTTCAAACATAAATTAAACAGAGGATGCACCTCTATATATAGGAAGATGGGTCTAGTTCGTTACACATTCCGTAACGAACTAGCATCCCACTTTGTTACATAACAAACAAATAAACAAACTTAACGAACCACCCCCTGATTCGTTAAACATCCTAAACGAATCAGGAGGTAACTTAACTTATGGTCTAGTTCGTTAAACATACTTAACCAACTAGACTGTTCCTCTAACGAACTAACTTAATTAATATAAATAACTTTTACATTAATAAACGATAAATACAAAACGATAATTATAAATACTCGAGACGCAAAACCGTGTACTAACATAGATATTGGAATTGATTTTCACTAATAAGATTAAAAGGTTTTACTAGTTTAGATTTCTTCTAATTGATTATATTATTCTCAATAACAAGAGGATCAACAATCAAAGGATCCTCAATATCACTTTTCTTAAGATCTCCTGTTTTTGGAATACTTGTATAATCATTATGGAAAGAAGGAGGAATTTCTACAAATCCTAATCCTGATTTGCCATTCTTTTGTTGATTATTGTTTACGTCAATGATTTAATTTAATAGAAATTATGATTTTCTGAATTTACCTAGTTTATTTTTCAAGTCCAGTATCTCAGTTTCAAGCTTAGTGACATTGTTTCTCAGTTTTAGAATTTCATCAAGTTGATTATCAATCATGATTAACTTTACAGAAATTTTGCTTATAAGTCAAGATTACTAACCGACAAAGCATTATTCTTTTCTTTTGATTTTCTTCAATCTCAACTGCTTGTCTGTAGTTATCACCAATGATTGTCAAATCACAAACAAGTTGATCATTGTGGTGATGTAATGAATCAAGGTTAGAGTTAAATTCACCACATTTAACACACTCTAGTTCTTTAGCAATAGATGAACTTACATTATTAGATTAAGTTGAAACATATTTAGAAGAGTTAGAACTAACCTCTTCTATTTTGTGAGGCAAGCAAAAGTTCCTTCATGCTCTACAATTGAATCGTCTGAATCTGTTTCCTGATTCGACAGTATCGTCTGTTAGCTTATCACCCTTTGCATCTTCAAATTGCTCAAACAATGCCAGATTTGCTTGATTTCCCCTCAGCATTTCCCTGTAACCTTTGACACCAATCAATTTCTTCTTGAGCAATCAAGGCTTGTGATCCACTTGTCTTAGCAGACTCAGCACCTTTAGGTTTCTCCTTTGGCTCATTGTTGTGATACCTCTTGTTGTTATTGAAGTTTCTATCTTGAGTCCTTAGTGAAGAAGAATACTCATTTTTGGGCTTGTAACATTCCTTGGCGAAATGGTCAAACTATTAGCAATTATAGCATTTGACTTTTAAGGTATCGAAGCCAATTCTCTTGTTCATTGCTGGCAAGTCTTTTACAGTGCTTTGTGTAAACCTTTTAACCTTCTTCACGATCATTGCCATACTCCATTTTAGATATATTAATTCAAGATCATCTGGATGTATGTAATCATAATCTTCATCTGTTAAATCACATGTAGCAATCTTGCTACCCACCAATTGCTCATATGATTTCATGAAAGCCCTCATAAAGGCAAATTGTTGTTTAGCCTCCTTCATGTTCACATTTGGTGGTTGTGTAGTTTGAGGAAATCCACCAAAAGAAGCACTAGAACTAGATGATATAAAATATAAAAGATACATTATGACTAGATTCAGCACCTTGTGGAATCTCTTGATTAGTCTATGAGTATAAAGCTGTGATTGGAACAGATGTACTACTCAAAGGTCGCCATACAGAGTTGGATCTTGATTGTTTTTTGAAGAATTCTGACAATTCAAATAATATTCTCTTTCTTCCAATTTTTGCACAAACTCCATTGCAGTAAGATCATCATTATTGAAGAAACCATTTTCTTTAAGAACTAGCAGATAACTAGAATATGAATAGGGTAGTGAAATCTTCAAGGTATCAATCTAACTACTCTCATTAGGAGGCGTAGAGAAATTGTTAATTTCAACAACTAAAAGACAAAATCTTGTCAACATTTCAGTAACTATCTCCCTTTTCAAGAGACAAAAGCTAGTAAACTGAAATGTAACATCCCGAAATCTCTAAAGTAATATTTATTATATTATTTTGTCGGGTGAAATAAACAAGTTAGTGGAACGATAATAATAATAGCAAAATATGAAGACTTAGTAGGATAATTAGATGGGATTAGATATGGACCAAAAGGAAATATGGGCCTTCGGTCCATGGGCTTAAGGGAGTATAAATACCCCCTTAAACCCCAATCCTTTCCATTCCATCCATTTATCCATCCTAATCTCTACACACTCCAAAACACACACAACCCGAACCAAGATCCAAAGGCGAGGACCCGAGCTCGTTGGTGCTAGATCGTCGTGACGAACCAAAGCAACAAGACCAGCTCGTGTTCGTAGTTTGACTCATTTACGGTACGTTTATATCGAGAACTTGTTCGTTTAGGTTTGGATTAGTATAGAAATGATAGATCTGTGTTTGTATGGTAAAAACGAATTCAACAAAGCTAAACTTACTGAAAATGGATATGATTTGATGGGTTAATCGATTGATAAAAGAACCCGTAACCTATATGTCTAAATCGCACCCTTTAAACATCGATGTTAGGTCGATTTGATGGTTGGGGTTTGTAAGCGCTGGTCAGAGGATTCCGTGGATACCTAAATCGAGTTATTTGGTTAAGAAACGAAGATGATTAAGGGATTTAAGGACGAACGGTACCTGCAGCTAGACAACTTCGCCTGCAAGCTAAGTTCGCCTGATGAACTTCGCCTGCAAAGCTAAGTTCGCCTGATGAACTTCGCCTGCAAAGCTAAGTTCGCCTGATGACAACTTCGCCTACGGCCAAGTTCGCCTAACTGGTAACTTCGCCTAAGGCCAAGTTCGCCTAATTGGTAACTTCGCCTAAGGCCAAGTTCGCCTAATTGATAACTTCCCCTAAGGCCAAGTTCGCCTAATTGATAACTTCGTCTACGGCCAAATTCGCCTGACTGATAACTTCGCCTAATGCTAAGTTCGCTTAAGGTTTAACTTCGCCTAAAGTTAAGTTCGATTAGAAAATAAATTAAAAACTATAAGTAAAAGTAAGCTAATACTAGGCCACCAGATTAAATCAGGCGAGTATTGATACGTGTAACTTATACAGTCAGCCGAGCTCAGTTAAAGAAGGGATTTACAACTATCGGAGGAAGAAGCAGAGTTCAGGTGAGTTTCTAGCCCCATTCCTTGTTATGTTTTCGGGGCTGTGTGCATACTCGATGTGTTGTTAATACATTTATCCTAAGTGATAAGTGTATGCCATATGTGATATATGTGATGGATATGAATGATTGCTTGTCGGTACGCGAACGATCTTCGGATATTGTGCGTACTGTCAGGTTAAAAATAAAGTTACGAATATTATATATCGAAGATGTACGAACATTACAAATGAATACTTGTCGGGGCGTGAACGATCTTCGGATATTGCACGTATCGACAAGGGGTATGGTTGTTAAATGAATGATGTAAAGAACGCCTAGAGTGTTCTTATGCTATAATGTAATTATTGTATATGTGAAGTACGTGTATACAGGTACACGAATGGTATGTGAGTTCTACGTTCGACATAGTAAGTTAGGATGGCAAATCCCTCTAGCTTTTGTCGGACATAGACTCGGCTGGTGATGGCGTAGTTAAGGACTGCGGGCCTTATACGTAATGTAGATGATAGATGTAAACGTAGATAGGGACGGTGGGCCTTATACGTGTTACAGATAATAGACGACAACGTAGTTAAGGACTACGGGCCTTATACGTAAAGTAGATGATAGATGTAAACGTAGATAGGGACGGTGGGCCTTATACGTGTTACAGATAATAGACGACAACGTAGTTAAGGACTGCGGGCCTTATACGTATTATAGATAGGCATCAGCATAGGAAAGGACTGTGGACCTTATACGTGTTGTATTTGTATTGTGGTAGCATAGGGGAGGACTGCGGACCTCGTACGTGCTATGGTTTAGGTTGCAACATAGGGAAGGACTGTGGACCTTGTACGTGTTGTGGATGTAGGATGGCATAGGAAAGGACTGTGGACCTTATACGTGCTGTATTTGTATTGTGGTAGCATAGGGGAGGACTGCGGACCTCGTACGTGCTATGGTTTTGGTTGCAACATAGGGAAGGACTGTGGACCTTGTACGTGTTGTGGATGTAGGATGGTATAGGGAAGGACTGCGGACCTTGCACGTACCATAAATGGTGAACATAGGTAAGGACTGCGGACCTTTTACGTGTTCACGACCTTGAGTACAGGTATAGACGGCGGACTATGAACGTACTCTCGATAGACTGAGGTTAGTGATTGTAGATATGTATGTATGTATGGTAGTAAGTATGTATGTAGAACAGAAGGGTAACTAGTTAGGTATGGATATGTATCTTTGGATATGTATGTATGTGTATGTATTGTATGGCGTCCGATTAACTAGAACTCACTCAGCGTAGCTGACTTTTAGTATGCACGCAGGTGAGTAGAATGAGACAACTAGCTTGAGCGGGCACATGGTGGGCGAATAGGAGACTGGCATTTGAAGACTCAAGATGTTTTAATGTAATTGACGTTTATTTTGAAAGACAAGAATGTTTAAATAAGGCAAGTTTTGGATTGTTGTAACGTTTCATGAAAGTTTTTATATTCCGCGAAAGTTTTAATGAACTCTGATTTGTAACAATTGTGTTTATGAGTAAATCCGACGCTAAAGTAAGGCTACCGGGTTCGGGGCCTTACATGAAACTTCAGCATAGATTTCTTGCTATCCTTTGTGTTTCCCATACTTCTCATTTTCAGATGCTGAAACAAAGAAGAACGTATTTTAATAATACTGATTTGGTGGAAAATATTTTTTGTAACGCTATTGTCAAAGTAGAATAAGGCCTAGTTTCAATCTCATAGGCTTTCTTCTCATCTGTTGCCATGTTTATAAACGTCTTTTTAATGTACCCAATAGAATCATCACCAACCATCAATGGTTTATACACAATATCCAAACTTTGCATACAGTCTGGATGGATAGATCTTAAATGAGCTCTAAACCTCGGTTCTCTTCTAGAAAAATCACATAACTTCATGAGCCTTAGGAATTTAGTGTGATACCCGATCTCTGAATCCAAATTCAACATTTGTTGCATGAGAGCATTTTGGGACGCAAGAGTATAAAAGTTTTCCATTATGAAAGTTGAAGGATGAAAACTATCAAGTTTGAAAGTTTAGGGTGTAAACTGACAATCTGCGATAGTTCAAGTAATGAATGGAAGAATACATTATAACAAATGAAAAATTCAAAAGAATGTAGCACTGTTCAACGGTATGAACAGAACACAAATGTATGCAACAAAATATTGAACGAATGAGTGAGTTTTCGACAACGAGTATGAAAGTTCGAGTAACAAATGAGTAAATGAATAAGGCTGACACAAATGCGTGAATAGTATAGTGAATGAGTCTATAGCAGCACGGATGAGTAGTTAGACAATGAATGGGTAATTAGACAGTTGTCAGAAACGGTTACAACCGTCAAACGGATGAATTTGAAACTAACAAATAACCTCAAGAAAATAGCGAATGTGCATTCATCATCGTCAAACTTTTCCGTATTCAAACCTATCCAAACCAATCCAAACATAAACAAAACTCAACCAAATCAACTCAAATCACTTTCAAACCACTCGCAAACACAATCCACACAAATCTGAACCAATCCGAACACATCAAACTCATCATTTCATGTCTAATTTGACTCAAACATAGTCAAGTACGTTAAACTTTCACGCGTAAATTGATTGTACTGATTTAATCCAAATCAATTCAATTAAACTTGTACAAATGGTCAACTAAACATCGTGAAAAATCCTATAATCAGTTAAACATCGACTATCATGTTTTGACAGTACCTAATTGATCAAATTCCAGTATGAACTGACCGAAACTCAATTAAGTTTAATACAATACAATTAAGATCCAAGTCAATGCTGAATTGACTTGAATTACTAACCTAAACGTGTTCAATTAGACATATAGCTACGATACCACTTGAGAGAACATAATCTGATTGATCACTAGTTCATACATTATGGATCTAATCTTGTGATATGAAATACGTTTAGGTATGATTGATTACGTTAACTGTGTGTGTTGAGAGGGTAATTGGGTAGAGTAACGAGAGGAAACTTTATTAATGAAGAACTGTTCGTAGTTACAATAAGATACATGGTATTTATAGAAGATGATCTCATTCGTTTGACAATCCCTAATTAATGAACCACTCATACACTATCATACTTTTACACCATTTGTTATCCTAACGAACGAACTTATACATTAGCCTCATTTGTTAACATTCCCTAACGAATGAGGACTAATTGTAACAACCTCAAAAATGGGGCTAAATTTTTTTTTTATTATTTTAGAAGAGAAAACTTATTGTTAAATACCGAGTAAGATGTCGGTTGAATAGTCGAAGTGAACTATACGTCAATAGGCTTCGGCCGAACCATTGAGATAACAAACAGGATCGGCCCAATGATTACATAAAACCTGATGGAGATACAGATAAGCTCGATAATAATACCATAATTTATAACACGGGCTCGGCCCAAATCAATCAAACGAAACCGAGGCCTGTTTAACCCAAATGAGCCAGAACCTGATAACTTCAAAATTATATGAACCATTCAATAATTTTCCAACAGTTCTTTAACTATACTGGGTATCCAAAATACATAAACCGTTATCTATAAAACTACCCCGTCACCGAACCTAATTTAACAACAACCGATTAACAAGACGAATAACATGTTATATATATTATTTAAAATACATATACTTATGATCTATCTGTAAGCCGGTCCCCATATTTATATGTATGACCTGATTGTTTAATTTTATAAATAAATAAATAAAATCTCCTAATATCTTTGCAAGATCTCAAATCCTTTTTGCCCAATATCTTCTCATGTTCCCTGCGTATTTTGTTTTCCTCCAACCCTAATCACCTTCATGCAGAGCACTTAACCAATCTCATGGCATGCAAAGGAATCATATCAGAGCTCCCTATGTAAAGTCAACTATAGAAACCAATGCTTGTACACCTTTGATTTCCCATTCAATCTCTTGAATTCTCTGCTGTGTTTCTTGAATAAAATCACCCCCCATCCCTAACATTCTGTTTTCCTTCTTACGGATCAGCCCAAGAACAACAAGAAATTCGGGTAATCATATTGTTTAAACTATTCTCACCTTATTCTTTTGTTGTTCTGATAAACCGTTAACCACATCACAGTACCGAAGCTCTGTTATGCTCGCGAATTCAATTTAAGAACCGGAGTTCAATCCAACTTGTGAAACCATAAAGAATTTGAGGTATGTCGACCTGTATTTGTCGTGCTTTTGTGTTGATTCTGAGCTTTATAACCGCGCTAACCCGTGTCTAAACAGCCCAAACCTGTAACCTAACAACTACCTAATTAAATGAAGCTTAAACACCTAATACAATCATACTAATTCAGTTCTTAATCGAGTACATCCAAACAAATAGCTATGACGTTTGTTTTCGCGCTAAAAACTAAAACAGGTTACATACTTGTAACCTAAACAGAACCATAAACTAACCAAGATGTATACAACCTATACACAGACATAGTCCGGAGTATTAACGTGTCCAGCATGTATTATAGGCATCCTATTTTGTTTGTATAAAAGTATTTTGATGAACCAATAAAAGTAATATAAAAACCGCGCCTTAAAACACACGGAAGCGACACTTAAGTGACCCGTTTGATCAATAAATGAACCTTAAAGTAATTACTGTCATAATACCATTTTAACAGCCCCACATATATTATTATAAAGACATATAATCTGAACCGAACTTGTTTGATGTGAAAACATACATTTAAAACCATATTATGTCCCTAACGGGCCCAAACCGAATCAAACCCATGTATTAAAAACCTTTTAAGCCGACACTTTTGTAACTCGTTTAATTAACAAACGAGCCTGCAACCTAAATATTATTATGACTCCTTTTAACAGTCCTAAACATAATATTTTTGTGGTATATAATCTAACCGTAAACTATTTTATAAGAAATATTTCTTTAAAAACCGAACTAGAGGCCAAACGAGCCAAAACTGGGTTCGCACTCGTTAGTACAGCTCTTAAATATTTTTGAATCCAATGAAGTGTTAGAACAACTTATTTTTCTATACTATAACAGGTCATAACATGTATGATGACCAAAAGTGGGTATTTGTTAAATAGGGTATTTTTGGAACTAAAGAGTAACAAGTTAAACCGTAAATTCTGGAAAATATGAAGCTAAACTTTTAAAACAGAATATTATAGTTATGAATAGCCAAATATAGGCTATGATATGTTTAAGGAAAAATGGATTTACAAAACAGGCCCGTTTGCAAGCTTAAGAGTTTGTTTCGTTTAAAACCAAACGGGCCAGCTTTTAAAGACTTAAATGCTTCAAAAATATAAAATGAATATTTTTCCAGAAAGCTATATTTGAAATACTTTATTATAAAGCTGTAAATTGTTTTCAATACATACAACATCCTTTTTGTAAAGAATTAGCGCTTATGTGACTTCCGGTTACACCGACGTAACCGAACGGACTTTTTTTTTAAATGTAAATTTATGAAGTTTCTGATTTTTGGCAGGATTTATAAGTCTATGAAATCATAGTTAGAGTTTTTACTTAATTTACAAAAAACTATCTAAGCCTTTAACTCGGTTTTTGCCAAAATAAACGTTAAACGAAGGTACGAGGACTAAAACCGTACAACCCAAAAATTTCTGAGATATCACACCTGAAAATAACTCATTTTTATGTTATACATAATTCTGGAAATGACAAGTTTCAGTTACAAAAGTATTCGTTCATTTAAACTATTCTTTCAAGACATTTGGTTAAAAACCGACAACACCGTTGATAACCGGTATTGTCAACATTTGTAAACACAGGACATGGTTGTTTAAATATGTATCATAAAACTTTTGATATCAATGAAATGTATATAAATTCTATGGTCATATGGTAACCCGAAACCTAACCGAAGGCCCAAACTTTCCAAAACTAGAAACTTTATCGAAACCAACCAAGTGAACCGAAGTAACTAAAACTCTTAGAAGCTAAACTATAAACTTAAACATACGACATTAATGTATAAACTTGTACAAGTGTAAACTTTCCATAAATGGGTACTTAATTCACCGCGAACCAAACACTCTGGTCGACACTATGAAATTAACTGGTATCGAAACCCATAATAAGTTTTACATTGTTGTCCGATAACTTATTATTGATTAATGTATACTAGGCGTACTTGGTGGTTCATAGCGTAGTTGCAAGCTCGTAGAATATCTTTCATTTACATATATTGCATACGGACTGAGGTGAGTTTCGTGTTGCCCTTTTTACTTAAACTTTATGGGTTGGATACATGTTGGTTTTACTTATGGTGTGATATTTATCAAGAGGTGTTTTACTGCTAAATTTTGTCCCAACTTTTACACAATCATTAGACCGAGGGAATGGGCCGGAGGCTTGTATGGGTAATACTATTTGGGAGACCCCCACGCACAGTGACCCTATGTTGGGTAAACCACACTAAGATCTGCGGATCGTTGTGGCATATAACCTACGTGTTTGATTATTAATTTTAGCAGGGTAATAATCCAGGACGGTTTAACTTCTAGTATAAGTTGGGGATACTTATGCTAGTTGCAGGTTTGATTGTGGACTTGATTGATATGCACCATGCTTTATACTTACATACACGCAAACTTTCAGGCTTTTATAAATAATTTGTTTTACGTGTATGTGAGCTAAACTCACGAACTCACCAACTTTTTAATTGACACTTTTTAGCATGTATTCAGGTACTATGGGTATTAGCAATTTGGATTAGCTTTGTAATGAGAACTCTTTAAGGATAGAGGCGTATGCCGAACATGAATTATGAAGATTAGATGCCAAGAAGATTAGTAGAACCAAACTCGGGATTTTAGCAGTGTTAGAGAAGAGATAGTTGTGTAGTTACACCTTGTCATAAATACTTAGTGCAAACATTGTAACTTATTTTTATCAATAATATTCCGCTGCTTACACTTGGTACCAATTTGTCTTTGAAACTCCCAGCCCCCTATTGGCAGGGTGTGACAAATTGGTATCAGAGCCAAAGGTTTCAGCGAATTAGAATTCATTAGAGATTTCTAAGATTTAACCAAAATACTTTAAGGAACCCTGCCCGCTAAGACTCTGACAATGAAAAGACCTTGAACGATTAGGTATATGAAAACACTTAAGTTTGATCAATAGAACTCTAAGGGTTGGCAATCGGAATTGACTAGGTATCTGATTTGGCTTATAGAACTCTAAGACATAATTTAGAGGATTAACAACGAAGTGATGGCATTATTAATTTGAAATTGTGCATACATGATAAGCTATCGATTTTTTTTATGGATACCTGTAAGACCTTTATGCACACGTGATTAGTAATGTTGTTTATTGGGCACACTAATTTGATAGGAGCGAGTTATGCTCGATAGTATATGCCATTGCAAGAGGGCATTTTATGTTGAGAAGGAATTTTATGTTAACTGAAACGTGTTATGCTCAGGCATATTTGGGGACTTTGACCCCGTTTTTGTGTTAAGCATTTATTTCTTGAACTTAGAAAATAAGGTTACGTGATTTACCTATATCGCTACCCATAGAATGCCATAGACTGAGTAACATGGGAGCCCATATTGCATTACTAGGACTGCCATAAAAGCTTGCTTAGGGAAATACAAAACTATAAATATGAATAAAAATTCATATAACACCTAATTGGAGAAAACTAAGATGACCATGCAAGGCAAATTTATAATTATGGGTGATCAACGTAATTATAAATTTGCACGTGCGCGTGAATTCTAGTAATCCTGTTATGGTAACCAACGCTCCCAACAAACTATACAAAATATCATGAATATATATGTACAAAAAAAAATGGGCACATCACGAATTCATAACTTAAAGTAATTTTTGAGTTATCAACCATGACGGCATGTCGGTACCATTCATTTAGAGCTTAATGATCTCTTTCGCCACTTTATCAGTTCCTCTTCTTAAGCTAAGTGACTTCTTGAGTAATCGTATTCAAAACTTGTCACATTTATATCATTTCAAACAAATATTCGTATACATTGGAACTTCCACTTCTTTGACACACATGTATTGACCTTTTGGCATACACGAATATTAATCTAACATGACAGCCAAACTCGAAACATTTTTCAGGATCATAGTTGACTCGTCTAGCATTTTTGTTGACAATTCGAATCGGCAAGTACGCATAACATTGACTTTGAGTTTCTTTATATAATGAATTGTATCCGTCTAGGTGATACTTCTAAAATGTCCTGTGGCTACTCTATTCCAATAGTTGCGCCCATTTCTACACGGCTTCTATCAATGGATCGCGTGAAACTAACCACGCATTCTCCGCGTGGACGTCGATCTATTCATCATTGTTACTTCCTTTTAATTTATATTCAATAACGAGGATGATAATAACCTAGTTGATATTCGTTAGGATTCGCAAACCCGGCCAAACATTAGTGAGCGCCCCCGATCTAACTAAAGTCTATAACCAAAGATTCCCAACCTTTAACCTCATACGTATAGCCAAGTTAGCCAGCGTGCGCGCACCTTACTAGTGATAAGCAACATATATGTTCGAACAAACTCACATGACGTGAGAGCATGGCGACTTCACTTTCATACACATTAGACCCATATAACATGTCCCAAGTTTGTAACATCTGTACATGATCTGCTACTTATGTTACAAAAAATTACCCAAGGGGATATATAGGGAATTGTCTTCGATAAGCCACTTATACATATAACTCAAAACGGCTTATGCTAATGATATTTAGAACCGCTAAAAAATCCAATAACACTAAGTATTGACTTCTTATGTATTCACTCATGTTAACTCTATCCCAACCATTTCGTGTTAACACCTAGTCTTTGAGGATCATTTTCATCAAGGATGGTGTCACGCCACCGAACCCTCTAGTTAAAAATGAAAACTAATTTCTTAACTTTCACATTGAAAACTCATAATCAAAAATGAAAATTTTGGGTATTACTTCTTTGGAAAACTAATTTCTTAACTTTCATATTGAGAATGTACACCTAATCCTTGGTATTTTTTTTATTTATTTACTTTTTTTGTCTTTCCCTTTAACTATGCGTTTAAAATATGTTCCTTTATTACAATATCTCTATAGCTATTTCCAAAAAAAAAAGAAAAAAAAGAAAAGAATTTTCTACTTTAACCATTAAATGGTAGTTAGGAACCTTTCCCATATATTATATCCTTTCTAAATTCTTTGCTTCTAATGATTATGCAAATGATCCTTACGAACACCTATGAACTTCATGACACACTACTACCTTGTAGGTTTGAATGTTGAAATCTTAAATTCCCATTTTGTCATAGCAAGATTTAGTGATTAACCTATAGTGGTGAGGTAATCGGTATGCAGTGATATACTATAAGTGTCTGGAACTTGCTAGCTATTATCCAAACCAAGACTAAGGATCATTCCAACTCACATTATTTTCATCCTTAACCCTAGAAACCATAACTCTTCTTAGATACATTCTAGCTCTACTTTATTTCTAAGAGTTTATCTTCATATCCTTATAGGGCCACTATAATCATATTGATGTCTTTATGTTAACAACTTTGATTGTAAACTATTTTAATTCTTCAAATTTTAGAGATAACTAAGTTTTTCTTAAAATCTATGAACTAGATATAAAGATTTATTAAAGCCGACCAAAACTTTAATGAAATGATTATAGAAGTTCTTTCTGAATTTTGTTAAAATTAAGTAAATGGTTATGATGATTTACAAATTTAGTGCTGAAGTTTAAATTAACCAAAAGTCTGGTTCTTCTAAAACACCTTTTCCTCACTGGAGTTATCTATTAACGTTTTACAACGTCTTATCTAAATTTGTATTTTTCGAGATGACGGCTTAATGACCATTTCATCCATACATTCCTATTTAAAATGATTTAACGTTATAGACTTTATATAAAAATGAGGCACACAAATTATGTTCATAACTTATGAAATTCATACATACTCTTTATAAATTATTATAACTGTAGTATGTCTAATAAATATATTTTCACAAATAAGTCTATTAAACCAGTAGTTGAAAAAAAAACGTGACTTGAATCAACATCCTCGTGATATCTTATTCACTTTGCCTACTAGATAGCTTTGTGCAACTTTTCTAAGGCTAAACTAGCATACGTGGAGGAAGTTGTTGACACCTATGACTAATCCTCGGTCTAACTCCAACTAAGTGACTTCATTTCTATAACATTGTTTTCACTCCTATGAGCACACTCCGTCTTTCATCCCTTCTAAAGCGTAATAATTATACCTACGAACCTCGTGGTATGAGGTTGGTTCCAATGGGGCATGAAACCAACCTTAGAAAGTATACAACTATAATATTGTTTCATTTCTCATTGGAATACATCATATTTTCGTTATATACATATATGTATTTGCGTACTCACATCTCTTTTTCCTCATTGAAAACAACGAATTCCATTAATTTTCGATTTCAAGTTGTATTCTCAAAACGATACTTCTCATAGGGCCGCGAACAACTAAATAGAGTCCATCCTGACAATCATTGAGAACATCCTTGAAATTCTCTTCGCTTCACATAAATATGCTATACCATATTAAAAAATCTTAGTTTTATTCTATTTTTACTACTTGGAGGAGAATCAAGAACCTAACGATATGTAGCGGTTCGACATGGCGTTCTGTAATACAACCTTTTAAGTTTTTGGGAAGAATACTGAATTCGGCCAATTTCATAAATTACCTTACTCTTGGTAGAATCCATTCATTGTTTGGACCAAATCCTCGGAATGTGAGATAATATCTTCTATTAAGGAGCCCGAATATAACATTTTCTATATCCATAAACTCAAAAACCTAGTCTATTGAACAATTCTCGTGACAGCCTAAATCACTCATTGAATCTATCCAATTACCCCTAGGAGAAAATCTTGTAATGAAACCTGATATGAGAGTGTACATACCGGTTGAAGCTTGTCTACCTGCGTTTTCACCACATCATTCTAATCAGATCTTGAGGAATATAATGAACAGGGTGTCTTCAACTTGACCTATAATACTTTTCAAAACCTCCTTCTAGGCAATAAAGTGCTCTAGAGACAAATTATTACCTTTGTTACTAAACCGTTATGTTTTTGAATACTGCAACATTACATCTCATTGAAGTCCTTTATTTTTGTATAAACCAGGATGGCTATTCATAAGCCATTGGGTGGTTCTTTGACGTTAATAAGAAAATTTGGCCTTGTGGTGAATTCCTTATATTAATTTCCTAACTAGCTACTTATATATTGTTGTCATCCTAAGATTTGATACTTTTATCTATATATAACCTACGTTGAATTTCGAGGACGAAATTCCTATAAGTTCGGAAGACTGTAACAACCTCAAAAATGAGGCTAAAATTTTTATTATTATTATTTTAGAAGAGAAAACTTATTGTTAAATACCAAGTAAGATGTCGGTTGAATAGTCGAAGCGAACTGTACGTCAATAGGCTTCGCCCGAACCATTGAGATAACAAACAGGATCGGCCCAATGATTACATAGAACCAGATGGAGATACGGATAAGCTCGATAATAATACCATAATTTATAACATGGGCTCGGCCTAAATCAATCAAACGAAACCGAGGCCTGTTTAACCCAAATGAACCAGAACCCGATAACTTCAAAATTATATGAACCATTCAATAATTATCCAACAGTTCTTTAACTATACTGGGTATCCAAAATACATAAACCGTTATCTATAAAACTACCCCGTCACCGAACCTAATTTAACAACAACCGATTAACAAGACGAATAACATGTTATATATATTATTTAAAATACATATACTTATGATCTATCTCTAAGCCAGTCCCCATATTTATATGTATGACCTGATTGTTTAAATTTTATAAATAAATAAATAAAATCTCCTAATATCTTTGCAAGATCTCAAATCCTTTTTGCCCAATCTCTTCTCATGTTACCTGTGTATTTTGTTTTCCTCCAACCCCAATCACCTTCATGTAGAGCACTTAACCAATCTCATGGCATGCAAAGGAATCATATCAGAGCTCCCTATGTAAACTCAACTATAGAAACCAATGCTTGTACACCTTTTATTTCCCATTCAATCTATTGAATTCTCTGTTGTGTTTCTTGAATAAAATCACCCCCCATCCCTAATATTCTGTTTTCCTACTTACGGATCAGCCCAAGAACAACAAGAAATTCGGGTAATCATATTGTTTCAATCTATTCTCACCTTATTCTTTTGTTGTTCTGATAAACCGTTAACCACATCACAGCACCGAAGCTCTGTTATGCTCGCGAATTCAGTTTAAGAACCGGAGTTCAATCCAACTTGTGAAACCATACAGAATTCGAGGTATGGCGACCTGTATTTTCCGTTCTTTTGTGTTGATTCTGAGCTTTATAACCGCGCTAACCCGTGTCTAAACAGCCCAAACCTGTAACCTAACAACTACCTAATTAAATGAAGCTTAAACACCTAATACAATCATACTAAATCAGTTCTTAATCGAGTACATCCAAACAAATAGCTATGACGTTTGTTTTCGCGCTAAAAACTAAAACCGGTTACATACTTGTAACCTTAACAGAACCATAAACTAACCGAGATGTATACAACCTATACACAGACATAGTCCGGAGTATTAACGTGTCCAGCTTGTATTATAGGCAACCTATTTTGTTTTTATAAAAGTATTTTTATGAACCTATAAAAGTAATATAAAAACCGCGCCTTAAAACACCCGGAAGCGACACTTAAGTGACCCGTTTGATCAATAAATGAACCTTAAAGTAAGTACTGTCATAATACCATTTTAACAGCCCCACATATATTATTATAAAGAAATATAATATAATCTTACCCAAACTTGTTTGATTTGAAAACATACATTTAAAACCAAATTATGTCCCTAACGGGCCCAAACCGAATCAAAACCATGTATTAAAAATCCTTTAAGCCGACACTTTTGTAACTCGTTTAATTAAGAAACGAGCCCTGCAACCTAAATATTATTATGACTCCTTTTTACAGCCCTAAACATAATATTTTTGTGGTATATAATCTAACCGTAAACTATTTTATAAGAAATAATTTATTAAAAACCGAAATAGAGGCCAAACGAGCCAAAACCGGGTTCGTACTCGTTAGTACAGCTCTGAAATATTTTTGAAACCAGTGAAGTGTTAGAACAACTTATTTTTCTATACTATAACAGCTCATAACATGTATGATGACCAAAAGTGGGTATTTGTTAAAAACGATACTTTTGGAACTAAATGCTTCAAAAATTTAAAATGAATATTTTTCTAGAAAGCTATATTTGAAATACTTTATTATAAAGATGTAAATCGTTTTCAATACATACAACATCCTATTTGTAAAGAATTAGCACTTATGCGACTTCCGGATAGACCGATATAACCGAACGGACTTTTTTTTTAAATATAAATTTATGAAGTTTCTGATTTTTGGCAGCATGTATAAGTCTATGAAATCATAGTTTGAGTTTTTACTTAATTTACAAAAAACTATCTAAGCCTTTAACTCAGTTTTTGCCAAAATAAGCGTTAAACGAAGGTACGAGGACTAAAACCGTACAACCCAAAAATTTTTGAGATATCAGACCTGAAAATAACTCATTTTTATGTTATATATAATTCTAGAAATGAAAACTTTCAGTTACAAAAGTATTCGTTTATTTAAACTATTCTTTCAAGACATTTCGTTAAAAATCGACAACACCGTTGATAACCGGTATTGTCAAAGTTTGTAAACACGGGACATGGTTGTTTAAATATGTATCATTAGACTTTTGAAATCATTGAAATGTATATAAATTCTATGGTCATATGTAACCCGAAACCTAACTGAAGGCCCGAACTTTCCAAAACTAGAAATTTTATCGAAACCAACCAAGTGAACCGAAGTAACTAAAACTCTTAGAAGCTAAACTATAAACTTAAACATACGACATCAATGTATAAAATTGTACAAGTGTAAACTTTCCATAAATGGGTACTTAATTCACCGCGAACCAAACACTCTGGCCGACACTATGAAATTAAATGGTACCGAAACCCATAATAAGTTTTACATTGTTGTCCGATAACTTATTGTTGATTAATGTTTACTAGGCGTACTTGGTGGTTCATAGCGTAGTTGGAAGCTCGTAGAATATCTTTCATTTACATATATTTCATACGGACTTAGGTGAGTTTCGTGTTGCCCTTTTTACTTAAACTTTATGGGCTGGATACATGCTGGTTTTACTTATGGTGTGATATTTATCAAGAGGTGTTTTACTGTTAAATTTTGTCCCAATTTTTACACAATCATTAGCCCGAGGGAATGGGCCGAAGGGTTGTATGGGTAATACTATTTGGGAGACTCACACGCACAGTGACCCTATGTTGGGAAAACCACACTGAGATCTGCGGATCATTGTGGCATATAACCTAAGTGTTTGATTATTTCTTTTAGCGGGGTGATAATCCAGGACGGTTTAACTTCTAGTATAAGTTGTGGATACTTATGGTAGTTGCAGGTTTGATTGTGGACTTGATTGACGTGCACCATGCTTTATACTTACATACACGCAAACTTGCACGCTTTTATAAATAATTTGTTTTACGTGTATGTGAGCTAAACTCACGAACTCGCCAACTTTTTAGTTGACACTTTTTAGCATGTATTCAGGTACTATGGGGATTAGCAATTTGGATTAGCTTTGTAATGAGAATCCTTTAAGGATAGAGGCGTATGCCGAACATGAATTATGAAGATTAGATGCCAAGAAGATTAGTAGAACCAACCTCGGGATTGTAACAGTGTCAGAGAAGAGATAGTTGTGTAGTTACACCTTGTCATAAATACTTAGTGCAAACATTGTAACTTATTTTTATCAATAATATTCCGCTGCTTACACTTGGTACCAATTTGTCTTTGAAACTCCCAGCCCCCTATTGGCAGGGTGTGACACTAATGGCCGCGGGGACACATTCGGTATTACCTACTCCAACGAATGTGTCAATACATTAGAGAATGTGCCATATCTAATTACCAAAATACCGTTAGTACATTTACTGATATAATAAATACATTAGCAAAGACTGAGACGCAAAACCGTGCATTAACAAGCGGTAACGGAGGATGAAGATGAGGAAGAGCTAATGCTTGTATATGACCCGATGCATTTGGAAATTCTATCCAAATATGTTAGTGCACGGTTTTGGTGTCCGTAGCGATCGAATAAGTTATAGGCGGTTTATTCTTTATATTTAACGTATATTGTAAATAGCCTATAAATAGGGAGCTCATGCTCATAATTTAGTAGAGAACTTGTACATAGTTTAAGTTATTCTCTCCATAACTTATCTCCACCATAATGTATTTACTCCATAATTATCAATAAATTATTATATTTAAAGTATCGATTTCGTGTTGATGTATCGTATTAGCGGCTAGATCTTGGTCTCTATGACGTTCTCTCAAATTATGATTTGCAAGTGTCACATAGTATAAAGATCTTTTATATTCTTGTGTGGAGGTCAGAAAGGAGGAAGTACTCAGTTTGTGTGTAGAGTTCGTGATACTGTTGTAGTCGATCTACTCCTTAGACTCACAAAAAATGACTCTTTGATGAATGAAATAAGACACTTGTGCTTCACTACATACACACTTTTGTAATCTATCAATCGTTCATCACTAGTTCTAGACTTGTAACACCTTTTTCTTTATAGTATTTATCAGGTAGTGACATAGTATTCCCCTCTCTAAGGTTTTGTATATGAGATCCTCAACAGGATCAAGGGTTTTCCTTGCTATACTTTGAGCCATTTACTGCTTTTATTGCACACTGCTTGTAATTTCCTGAAAACACGCTATCTCATTTAAGAAGTTTGATCACTACATTGTTCCGATAATTTTTACCAAAACATTTATATGTCCTAAAAGAAATTAGTAGGAAAATATATGAAAATATTTTAGAAGCGTGAGACTTAAGATGGATTAGGACTTGGGAGACTGAGACTTTGTTGGGTCTTATATTTTAGACCGACGCATCGAATTAATATGTGGGTGAAAAATATATTGTTTAGTCTCAACCAAGGGTGGATGACTTGAAGACCAAGTCATGCTAGACTAGTATAAATAGACGTTTTTATTCATTTGTCTATGATTGAGGGTATTGTGTATTGATTGAGATCTATGGTTTTACTCCTATGAGAGAGTCTCCTCCCCGGAATGAGCTCTCCCGGGTGGCTGATATTTCATGTGTATGTATGAATGTATGTATGAGTGGTTCATCTTTATGAGAATCATCCGGCTCATGATATCCTACTACCATTTCTATCTTCTTTGTGTTTCGATTACATATATGTGTTCATCCTATTTTATTGATTATTGTTAATCGAATCAGGCTCTCTCCCAATACATCTCATCCGTCCAAATATCATTGAAGAGTGAAAACAAGTGCAATTCGATCTTACTCTAGATTCGAGCTCCTCCGTTAATACTGATTATTCACTCTTCCACACTGGTGCTCGGGTCTTGTCAGTTGGTATCATATCGGTTTACCAAATCGGTCAGACTAACCACTGAATTTGATTCAATGCACTCTTGAATCCGCCATGGACGTTAAACTTTAAAGTACTTTTAAATTTTGTGGGTTTTTGCATGGATTTGGATGAAATTTGATGCTACGAAGATGATTTATGTGAATCTTGTGTAGTTGAAATCAGTCACGAGTAGTTGCTGCACATTTTCCACAGCCACTGATTTCAGTTACAAACAGTTAGAAATAGTTGCAATAGTGGTTATTTGTTAAGGCTGCATATGTGAGTTAATCAGTCTACTGAGCTTATTGGTTATTACATGTTGTAGCTGATATATCACTTTCAAACAGTTTAGTTGTGGCAGATCACAACAGTTGCATTCGCTAGTGCTGCACAATTTTATAACAACAACATTTTTGTAATGTACACTAATGGTACAAGTGTTCTACTAATAAGACAAGCTCTCAATGCAGATTCTATAGGGGTAAAACGGTCAGTTTGTTGCTTATATGATTAACTGAAACAAGTTTGTTGCAGCTGTTGTGCAATTTTTATCAAGGGCAGCTTTGGAATTTTTCTAATCTATTAATTCACATATTGTTGCAGTAGAGGGCGGTATGGTCATTTCAAAGCTAAAATAAACACTTGCGGCACTAAATCAGAGTGTACATGGCCTGCTACAAGGGTTTGTTTCATAGTTTTATTGGTATGTGTAATGGGCCGAATGGTTAAGAGTTTGAGTACTTAGCTGCTGATCCAAAACTGTATAGACTGTTTGCAGCTATAAGGGTTATTTTTGTAATGTTACAACTGATTTCATGTGTATCTTGGTACATTTCGCTACTGATCTGTACTGAGTTTAAACGGGTGCAGCAGCTGATATGAATGTTGCAGTGGTAAAATGGTTTAGTTGTAACAGCTGCACTATTAACAAAAAAGCTGATGTATCACACCCCAACCTATGGTGGAAATGCCGTGGCTTTAGCTAATTGCCCACAGATCTCAAGGTACCATTATGCAATATTGGAAATTTCAATATCTATTTTATAAACTTTGATTAAGACAAATTATTCAATATAAACATTCAAAATCAAATAATTAACCAAACAATATATATCAAAATATAAAAGACTTGTTTATTTCTCTATCTTGAATCCTAAGTGTTGGAACCCTCGTTGTGTATCAATCCAATAACAATAACAATAACAGATCTCAGATATGTGTTAATACGATTAATACCTTAATATAGATCTAGCTCATAATTACTTTTGATTTAGTGTTGTATGTGTATATGTATTATCAGTATTTATACTAGTAGTTGTATAATATTAAGATGAAGATCGAGAGAGAGTTTGGACAGGGTTTCATTAATTATCTCCCAAAACTTAAATTAAAGGTGAACAGAGTTCACTATATATAGAAGATAGGTCTGGTTCGCTATCATTCCCTGGCGAACCAGACACTACTTCGTTACATACATAAATCAGATGAATCACCCCCTGATTTGTTAACATCCCCTAATGAATCAGGAGGGAATAAACTTAAGGCTTAGTTCTCTAAACAACCTTAGCGAACTAGACATTACATATAACGAACTAAACATACAAATATTTGTTTATTACATTAAACATAAAACAAATACGTTAACGATAATTACAAAGACTCAAGACGCAAAACCGTGCACTAACAGAGTCTTGAGCTCTTTGTCTTTAAGTTACTTGAAACGCTTGGACTGCCAGTCTCTGCAACTATGAATTCCATTTTCATGACAAACACGCACAACCCGCTGGAATTGCATAGCCAGGTCGTAGTCTTCATTGCGCTCGATCAGAATCTGACTCCTGTGTAGCACGTCTTGGTCTGTTATAGATAAATTAACCAACCACATCGGGTCGATTATCTTGATAAGCTCAGTCTTCAGTCCTTTACCAAGTATAATGATGGCCTCACCAGTACGATTATCATAGTACCAGCGGTCAAATGAGAGATGCATGTGTTGGGGCATCGTCTTCATAGGTACCCACTTCATCGTCTTTGGCGGCTTTACCTTAAGAACAAGTTTCCTCCAGCCAGTCCTTGGATCAATCTCGTTAATACGTTTACGTCTCGGGACCTGGGGCTTGAAAAACTTGAAGCCATGATTGACCTCGAACAATAAGTTTTGATGAAACCACTCGGTTGTCCGGTAGCTACCACGATTGATGAATGGACGACGCGCGAGGATACGAACATCGCAACGCGGTAATGTCAGAACGTCCATTATCGTTTCGTAGCACTGGATCCCCTTCTCCCATTTAAGTATACATACCTTAAGCTCGGAATCATAAAGCCATGAAACGATATCACCATGTACCATAGATACAGACTTGAAGAAGGTCACTTGGTTTGCTTTGACCCAAGTTGCAGCTATGTCTTTTCGCTCTTGATCAACATACTGTATGCCTTGATAATCTTACTCACCTTTTTATAACTGAACCACTTAGCAATATCAACATCGGATATGACTTCAAGTGATTTGTATACCGCATCAACTGCCTGTTTACCCTTAGAGGCCTTCACCAGATCATCTTCAGCAACTTTGAACGTTTGCTCATCGAACACAGGAGCACCTTGATCAACGTTTGTGTGTTGAAACAAGTCCGGATACTCCTCAGCAGTGACGTCTTCCATCTCATCATCCTCGTCTTCAAAAATGAAATCCGTATTCATCTGAATAGACGGATCTTCTTCTATACCTTCCTCATTCACCACTTCGACATCAGGCTCAGTCTCTAACACGGTCAACTGTTCATCATTCAACCCAAGCATTATAGAAATCTGCTCTCGTGTCAAAGACCTATCAATGAACTCACCAACCTCTATCTCATCTCTGTTCACCACACTTCTAACCACCCCCGATCCATCCATAAATATCACAGTGTTAGCATCAGTCATTTCAATTGTCTTAGCAGCAGTTGGATCTAGATACACAACAATTTGTTTACCCGAGTCCTCACCGCCACTTGTACCAGCACCGAAGATGAGCTGTGTGTTTGTTTAGGCTCACCTCCTTCACCAGACTCGTCAGGATCTTGATCATCATTTTTAAGTTTCTTTAGGGCATCCTCTTTGCAAGTCAGCTGCAAGATTAGATCATCTTGTTCCTTCATTTTCACCCCCTGAGCCTCAACAATCGCACGTAGCGCTTTAGTCTCCTTTTGGCAAAAAGAAATATAACTCATCATCCGTCTTTGATTCTCCATATTCCTAATTCTGACGATCAGCAGACATTTGGTTTTCATAAAGATGGAGAAGATTCAACAGCATCTCAGTCTGACGGTTTGGTGGCAAGTTGTATAGGGATGGATGAACAGGTTGGATCGGTCCTTGAGGCCGAGTGATTCTTATAAAAGAGACATCACTGGGAGGAGGAGGAGGCGGAGGAGGAAGGGGAGGCCTCATGGATGGTGTTGGAGGAGTAGTAGATAATGTAGCAGGAGGCCTTGGAATTTCAGATAAAGCCATTTGTGGACTTAAACCAAGCCTTTCAAGAAACACCAACGTCGTTATCAATGTAAGCATCGGAGTGCTAGTAATAGGCAGCACTACCAAGCGTTGAGGCGTTGATTGACGAGGTGGTGGCACACCAATAATTACCCCAGCCCCAGCTGACATACGTCTCTTCTTTGATGGCTCTCCAGTTGCCACAGCTTTCCCTTTTCTCTTCCGTTCCTGTTGAGTTGCAATGGTGGCAGCTAATGCAGCATTGACTACATCTTGTTGCTCTTGAAGAGCAGCATCACCAGCTCCACCATCACCATCATTTCCATCATCATTCCCATCATCATCGTTCCCACCTTCTCCCCCTTCACGCTCAGAATCCGAGTCATCGTGGATCCAGCGTTCATTAGGAGGACATACATAATTAGGGTTAATAATATGACCAATCATATGTTTATCCCGAGGCCTCTCCTTATGGTACACTTTCATTCGACGTACAGTGTCGGCCTTCATGTGTTCCAAAGGAAGCACATACTCCCTCAAAGCTTGATTAATTACCAAGTTTGGAATCAAATTTTGAATTATCAATTGTAGAAATCGGGGATACATTTAAAACTTCTTCGACTGAGTCATTTGTTGAACTTGCTCTTTCAGATGATCGAAGACTAGCTCAGAATAGTTAAATGGCTTGTTGAGGATAAGTGCAACAAAAGCCGATTGTATACTGCTTCTGCATTGGTCAAAACCCCCACGACGACCACTCATACAATGAATCAAAACATGAAGAAGATACTTGTATGGTGGGCATAATCCATTCTTGTTCAATATTGATTCATCAATACCTCCACCGTAACGTAAACGAGTAAACAAACCCTTGATCAGTTGCTTGTCAAATTCACTTGGATTGTTATCATTGTCACCAAAACGAAGCACACGGCGAACCACTCCCACATTAATTGTAATAAATGTTCGATTAATCGTGGCTCGAATGTGATTCTCTCCCTCAACATACGCAGCAGTATTCCAAAACTGCCTGATAATGCTCAGATAAACTTTATGTCGAGCAGTGATTGCATAATGTATTACTGAGCGTCTTAAGAATGCCAGCATGTCTCCAAACTCAGCAACATCCTGAACAACGTAAGCACAGATGTTGTGTTTTGTGTCATATGGTAATAGAATAACATCCTCCTGCTGTACTTGAGGTGGTTGCTCTTGTGGTGGTTGTTCTTGTTGCCTTTGATCAGCAACCGGTGGATCTTGATTTTCTTGATCAGCCATTTTTACTTAATAGAGTTTAGAACAGGTATGAGTAATATGAAGAAATAATACAATATGTCGTGTGTAATTAATGTATTTACGTGTTTAGACGGTTGAAATAATTTATTTATTTCAAAAGGTAATTTAAATTTAATTAAATACTTAAAATGTCATTCGTGTGAATATCACTCTGATTCGTTACCATTCAGTAACGAGTCAAGTGATTCGCTATCATGTAAATAGATTAACGAAGTAGACTTAGCGAATTACTATTTAAAAGGACAAACTAGAATCTAGTTCGTTATAATATGACGAACCCACATCTGATTCGTTAACTAACTTATTCACTTAATCTAATTCGTTTGAATTTTTAACGAATTGGACACCACAGAATTCCAATTCGCTAAAGTTCACAAATGGTCAAGAATTGGACTTGATCTTTGACAATTCTGGTCAAAGTCAAAATAAATAAGAACACCGACGGTCAACTGGACAAAACCAGATTCAATTAGCTCATGCTTATCGTTGAGTAATCAAAACTACAGGTTTGTCCAACTCGGAATCGCAATACGAAGCACATGGTGTTAAGATTGAGGCTTAACACCGTGACATAAATAAGAACACTCGATAAGTTAAACAGAGTCTAAAACCCCAAACGTATTATCATTCAATCAACCCAGCAAACGATAATCGATCGTTGATTAAAGTCTACCCAAGGTCTCGGAATCACATTCCAGTTACATTGAATCATAAATAAGCTACATTAACACACTAAAGCATACACAAATCTTGGTTCTAAATTCGGAAAACCCTTAGACTAGAAAAATACACAATTAGTCTATTAATACATCATCATTTTTGACGAAAATCACATCGCTGTGATTGTCTATACCTTAGCAACACAATGATAGTCTTGAAAAGTCGAAATTCAGAGAAAAAATTTGTAAAGGGTTGCTTTGGGTATAAGGAAGATGGTGAATAGTGAAAGGACGATTCGTGTAGCCTTGTCTTATATAGCTTTACACACTTCCCAATGTACCCGATGGATGAATCAAGAGATTCGTTTGAATTTTAAAAAACAAATTCGTTATCCCAATTCGTTACATCAGAGTAGCGAACAAGATATGAATCGTGTCTTGATTCGTTAAAAATGTATAACGAATTAAGAGTGGTTCGTTACAGAGTGCGGAAGCGAAATAAAAGAGCGAATTAGGAAGTAATTCGCTAGAAACCATCTAATTCGTTATCCGTACGTAGCGAATTAAAATTTATTTAATTTTAACTTAAATAATTAAATGAAATAAATAAAGAATTAATTAAATAATAATCAATAAATTAAAAAAATTAACTTAAACGAATTACCGAGGACCTTCTATCCCGATAACTGAATAATTTAATTAAAACGTTTTACTTTTTCGAAACATAACTTAAATAATATTAAATACTATGTAAAGTAAACAAAAATATTTTTGGTATTTAAAAAAAAATGAAAGAATATATTTATAGAAAAATCCTAATTAGAAAATAGTCAATCTTTTTGTGTTTTTCTATGGTTTTTCAAAAGCGGTACATATTTTTGTTTTTTGTTGAGTTTGAGCAGAGAATCATATTGACCACAATGCCCTTCCATTACAGTTTTATATTTCAGCGATATTATGACTGATGTTAAGTCGGTCATTGATATAGTTGTCCACTTAAATCTTATAACAAGCCTTCGAGCATTTTTGTGATATGATTTATGGTTCAATTAGCGCACAGAATATCAGAAACTATCAGCCCCTAATCTCGGTTCAAGCTTATTTTGATTTTTGCCAAATCACCCCAACTTAACTTAAACCATTATAGTGTTGATCAAAATTTTTGAATACCAATTGAGAAATTTTGAGCAATGCATCAAGTTTCCTTTACTGTGAGTGAGTATGCACGAGTCCATCTGTCGGCTTACATACATTGTATCCCATGGGGTCCGTTTCTTATTATTATTGAGACGCACGCAAGGGAGGAACAATTGTATGACTAACAGCGGATTTTGATCAAGTCAGTAATTTGGATTGTACGAAGTACAGCAGTGATCAAGTTTAATGACTTTGGGTTTGCTCTAGAAAGCGAGTGAAATATTCATGCTTATGAATACCCAGATGATTAAGCCGCATAAAGACTCACAGTGTCCAGAATCCTAACGCTTGTTATTTGCTTTATTATACTTTTTGGTGATCAACAACTATAAGGCTTGAGTATGACCGGTTATTACATTTCTACCATCTTCACCAAGACTTTTGCTAGAGACTAACACCTCTTTCAATTTGGCTATTCTTTAATTTTATATCACTTATTTTACTCTAACAGCTTGTTTAAGACCTATCAATGCACCAATGATTAAGCACACAATCTTTTAAGCTTATTTCTTTCTGGATTTGGGGTCAAATAATCAATGTACTATCATTTTCCCTTTTTGATTCAAAAACTCAAAATTTTGAGGAGCATAAAACAAAATGATATTAATTACCCCAGTTAATTTAAGTTCATAAATTAATGGCTATCATATCCATCTGAAAGTAGAGAACAGGACCAAAACATGCAAGCACGCTTCACAAACTTAAATAACTGACTAAATTTTCAGCTAAAAATAAAGTAGAAGCTTAACGAACGCCCCAAGTACTTTCCATTTGTCAGGTAAATGGCTAACCAAAAGATTTACAAGAAATTATCAGGACTAAACATTTACAAGTATATGTCCTTCAAAATAGAAGCAAATGACATAATTTTCAGCGAACATAAGCAAAAATCTTTTTGGTTTTTCTCTTTACAAACTAAAAAAAAAACACAATCTTTTTATCTTTTCGGATTTTTCTTTACCAAACGAGAAAAATTCACATTCCTTTTGACTTTTTCAGAATTTTCTGTACAAACAAAAATCACAATCTTTTTGGTATTTTCTAATTTTAAAATGTTTTTGGGTTTTCAAATATTAGAATAAAACAAGAAAGAACACTTTATTTTTGATTTTTCAAAGTTTTCTAATGTTTTTGGGTTTTATCTATACAAACTAAAAGCACAATATTTTTATATTTTCTAAGATTCATCCCCTAAAACCTAAAAACAAAATAAAATTGAAACTAGAACAAACTAAAATAAAGATAATTATCCTAATTTTAGAATCTCAGCAAGGGTCTTCAATCCATTTAAACCAAGCAGAAAGTTAAAACGTGTTTTATCAAAGGCTTTGGTAAATAGATCGGATTTTTGAAAATCAGTATGTACTTTCTCAAGGTCAAGTAATTTCTTTTCATAACAATCCCGTATAAATTGATATCGAATTTCGATATGTTTCGTTTTTGAATGTTGTACGGGATTCTTGGTGATACTAATAGCAGCATAATTATCAATCAAGATGGGAGTAGTAAGAAACATCAAACTGTAGTCGCGAAGATGTTGTTATATCCATAAAACCTGGGAACAGCAACTCGAGGCTGCAACATACTCACCTTCGGAGGTTAAAGTGGAGACCGTTGTCTGCTTCTTACACTGCCAGGAAACAAGCCGGCTTCCTAAGAATTGACATCCCGCTGTAGTAGACTTGAAATTGATCTTGCATCCTCCATAGTCTGAGTCTGAATAGGCTGTAAGTACGAAAGTATCATCTTTGGGGTACCATAACCCGATGTCAGGATTTCTCCTTAGATATTGCAGAATACGCTTGACCGCTGCCAGGTGAGTCACTCGGGGACAAGCTTGATACCTAGCACATAAACAAACAGCAAACATTATGTCGGGTCGAGAAGCAGTTAAATACATTAAAGAACCAATCATGGAACGATAGAGGGTCGGATCAACGGTATCCTCCAATTCATCCGGTGATAATTGTGACCCACGGGAAGAGGAGTAGAAGGGGTTTTTCCGGCAGTAATCTTGAATCGGCTCAAGACATCGTTCACATATTTTGTCTGATGAATGAAGATTTCCTTCACAGACTAATGAACCTGCAACCCTAAAAAGAAATTCATCTCTCCCATAGAACTTATCTCGAACTTGGTTTGCATAGACTTCTCGAACTCCTTACACAACGTGTCGTTTGTAGACCCAAAGATTATGTCATCAACATAAATCTGAACGAGCAGAAGATCATCACCAATATTTTTATAAAACAAAGTGCAGTCAACAGTTCCACGTTTGACGCCATTATCCGTCAGATGGTCGGCGAGCATGCCATACCAAGCACTCGGGGCTTGATGTAGACCATATAATGCCTTTTTAATCGGTAAACACGATCAGGATAATCAGGATCTTCAAAACCTGGAGGCTGTAAAACAAACACTTCTTCATGAAGTTCACCATTTAGAAAAGCACTCTTTAGATCCATTTGATAAACTTTAATATTCTTATAAGCAGCATATGCCAGAAAGATTCGAATCGACTCTAATCTTGCTACTGGAGCATATACTTCAGTGTAATCAATACCCTCTTACTGATGAAAACCTTGTACAACTAAACGTGCCTTGTTTCTCACAATTACCCCACGATCATCTTTTTTACACTTATATACCCACTTAGTCGGAATCGCTTTCTTGACCCTAGCAGGTTTATCGATAAGATCCCAAACACCTAAATGTGCAAATTTCTGTAATTCTTCTTGCATGGCTTGTACCCAAGAAGGATCTTGAAGTGCCACACGAGGAGTCGTTGGCTCAACTTGAGATAGAAAACAAGTGAATTTAGCAACAGTTGCAATCTCAGATGAGTGTAAGTCAGCATAAGCACATAGAGCATTATTTTCACTTGAAGAAGCAACTTGATGTCGTGTTTGAACTCCCACATCAAGATCTCCAATAATGTTTTCTTGTGGATGGTAATTATGAATCCTGAGAGTAGGATTTTCAGAAACAGCAACATTTTCAAATAAATTCGTGTAATGTTCACCCAATTCAGGAGATGAAACATCACAATCAAGTTCAGTAACTTGATCTACAACTCCATTATCATCAGATGAAGTAGAAGCATTATCATAGTGCACAAGAGACTCATTATTAGGTTCTTCAGTTGGAGCAACTATTGGAGTTTCAACATCATTTGAACTTGCAAACCTTGGAATTTCCAAATGTTCTTCAAAATAAGCACGAACTAAATCTTCATCTGGATGATCGGTTGTTGGAGTAAGAGAATTAAATAAGCCATCATAGTCAAACATCCAGTTGGGACCTTTTCCTTGAGAATGAGTAGTGAACTTTTGACAGTCCACATGATACCATTCTTCAACACAACAAGACGTAAAGTTAAACACTCTTTTCTTAGGTGACGCATACCCCAAGAAATAACCTTCAATGGCTTTTTCATCAAACTTTCCCACATCCTTTTTCAACATAGTACAAGGACACCCAAATGGTTCCAGGTACTTTAAATTAGGTTTACGATTATTCAACAATTCTTAACTGGTCTTCTTGAATCTTTTAACAGTTAGAACTCGATTGAGTGTATAACAAGCAGTATTCACCGCCTCATTCCAGCAGCTTCAATAAACGTTCTATTCTTTCTTTCAGCTACACCGTTCTGTTGTGGTACATATGGGGCACTGTATTCTCGATGAATTCCTTTTTGTACACAAAATAAATCCAATACAGTATTTTTAAATTCAGTACCATTGTCACTTCGAATTCTCCTCACTTTCAGTTTGTAAAAAGATTCGATCTTAGTGATTAAATTTTAAACAAGACCCGGTGTTTGATCTTTTGAACTCATAAACAAGACCCATGAATATCGTGAATAATCATCTGAACAACTAGGCAATACCAGTCTCCAGAAATACTCGCACGATTCACTGGGCCGAATAAATCCATATGAAGTCATTCAAGTGGAGTATCAATGGAATTTAATAACTTAGATGGGTGTGATTTCTTCTTTTGTTTTCCCTTCTTGCAAGCAACACAGTGATCGGATAACTTAAAATTCTTAAACGACACACCCTCTACCAGATCGTTTGCCACTAAGTAGTTCATCTTTCGAACATGTATGTGACCCATTCTTCGATGCCAAAGTACTGAGTCTTTCTCGGTCGCTTTCGAGATAAAACACGTTTCGATCGATGTAGATACTTTAGAATTCATATTCAAGACATAAATATCATTTGATCGAGGTGATCGCATGAAAACCATATCCTCGGGAATCACATAACCCGGTTTCAAAATCAGACACTCTTTATCTGTAAATACTGTAGTGTATTGCTTATCACATATTTGCGACAGACTCAATAAATTATGGTCCACTTTATCACAATAGTTAACCTTTTCAAACATAATCTTCCCATTTGAAACATCACCTTCTTGTGTAATCATACCTACAGAATTCCCAGCAAACGCCACATAACCCCCTTGAATATTTCTCACATTTGTTAAGAGGTTGAGATTCCCAGTAATATGACGAGAACATCCACTATCCATGATCCAGTTTTCACCAGAAATGGTCTTGGATGTACCCTACACACAAAAGAAGATGATTAGTTCAAAAAGGCAGCCCAGGCCTCGGTCTTGGGCACCTTTTGGTTTCCTTGAGAAAAGTTAACTTTAGTTGCATTCATTTGTTGTTTAGCAACTTGAGAATAAGTTACAGGTTTCTTAGACTTTCGTCTTAGATACGCAGCTTGAACCACACTTGAATTAACATTTTTGCAAATTGGTTCGATTGGAATAAACTTAGGTTTAACGGAACCATGAGTTTCATTCACATGAACAACTTTTCGAGGATGTACATTCGAAAACATAATATGAGTATCATCAGCATACGACACAGGTCGTTTCAGAATCTCCTTTACCACAGGAACTGGTTTGGAGTGTTCCTTGATAAATGGATGAAGATTTTGATAGTTCTTCTAGCCACAATTTCTTACTACATGACCTTGTTGACCGCAAAGGAAACAACTTCGCATGTCAACATGATGATGTTGAGAATTTGTTGGAACATGGGACACAGGTGATGAATGAGAAATCACATTTTTTGCCATGCTCTTAGCAAAATCATCAGATAATTCATATTTCTTTTTCAAATAAAAATCTAAATTAGAACAGTTTGAGAAACTTTTCACCGTATCTGTTCCAGTTGACTTCACAAATTGAACCTTTTTAGCTTGTTTTAATACTTTCTTTGCTATAGTCAATGGATCAGATGGAACTGAAGTTTTTGCATGAGCATATTGACGTTCAAGTTCACGAACCTTGGAGGTTTCATTGTGAAACACACTCTCAATCAGTTCAGGTTTAATGATACATATTGGAATGTCTTTCTCAGTGAACATTGTGTCCATCCCCTTTAACTTAAACACCAGAGCAGATGATGACTTAGATACATTAGGATTTATGAAACGCAACAAATCCTCATCAGAAATTTTGGGTTTTTCTGGTTTCTTAGCCTTCACTGGTTTAGCATGAACATCTTGTTTAATCTTAGTTGTGTGCGAACCATAAAAGTCTCCTCAAATTCATGAGGTTCACACAATATGTGATTAGAACTTGGAATGTTCTTGTGCTTGTGTATAATTTCAGGTTCAAACACATCCTCAATGATAACTTTGTCAACATTTTCAACAAAAACTTTGTTGCTTTGAACATGAGGTTTTTGAGTTGAAGATTGGGATTTAGGACCTTTAGTAGAAACAGGTTTTGATTTTTCTGAAATCACAGGTTCTTTAGGAATAACGTCTTCCTCAGTTGGAGCGAAAGGATTAATTTTATAATCATTGTGAAATGGTGGAGGAATTTCAACAAAACCTATACCTTTCTTTGAATCATTTTGTTTTCCAGAAACTTCTATAATTTCATTCAACAGAAAAGAAGAATTTTGAAATTTACCCAATTTGTTCTTTAACTCAAGAACCTCATTCTCAAGCTCGGTTATCTTTGACCTATGTTTCAAGATTTCTTGAAATTTTTTATCATTAGTGGTCATTTTAACAGATAACTCAGCCTTAAGATCATGATTACTTGTCGACAATGCTTCAATCTTTTCACGAGATCTCATTTTGAGATTCGAGAGATTGTCGAAAAGTATCCTTTACAGAAGCAATTTCTCTCACTAAATTGTCATTGTGATTCTTTAAAGATTCTAACTTAGGTTTGTTAGATTCACAATCAGCACAATTTACTTTAACAGATGATGTAGCAGACATAGAATGACTAACCTCGTTTATCTTAGCCATGCAGGCAAAGACTGTTGTAGGCTTGTCACAGGAATCATCAGAATCTGATCCATAGTCATTATCAAAAGACACCTCACTTCCATGGAAATCTTGAGTCAACCCGAACAAAGCCAAATTAGCTTGAGTATCGTTGCACAGTAATCGTTGTGACCAATCATCTCCATTAGCTAACATTGCTTGTGACCCAGATTTTGATGGTTTCTTCTCAGCATCATTACCTCGTGGTGTTGAAGAGTTTGAAATTTGACCACGAGGACCATTATACTCCTTTTTCGGATTGTCACGTTCTTTTGCAAAATGACCGAATTCTTGACAATTATAACATTTCACCTTCAACTTGTCAAATCCCAACTTCTTGTTCAAGGAAGGAAGATCTTTTCCGGTTCTTTGCATGAATCTTTTCACCTTATGAACAATCATTGCCATGT
This sequence comes from Bidens hawaiensis, assembly GCF_021521415.1. NCBI lineage: Eukaryota > Viridiplantae > Streptophyta > Magnoliopsida > Asterales > Asteraceae > Bidens > Bidens hawaiensis. Next base: position 15,209 of record NW_027501106.1, on the reverse strand, counting down.
TCCACTTTAAATCCATGATTTCTAAGTCATCTGGATCAATCTGATCATAATCTTCATCGGTCAGATCACTAGTGGCGATTTTACTACTCACCAGATTTTTGTAAGACGTCATGAAAGCTGATAAGAAAGCAAAATTTTGTTCAGCTTCTTTCACGTTGACGTTTGGAGGTGATGAGTATTGATTTGTCGAAGACGAACTTCCTGATCCAGCAGAAACATTTGGTGATCCAGAGTTACCAGCAGTATAAAAACATGCTCTAGGATCACTATATATAGTTGTTTCATTTTCTCTTGCGTTCTGTGTCAGAAAAGCAGTGATCGGTGAAATTGTTGAACTTAGAGGCATGCTCCCACCATAGAAAGCGGGATCTTGGCTTTCCTTGGATGACTTTTGACACTTGAGATCATACTCACGAGCTTCAATCTTTTGTAAAAACTCACTTGCAGTCAAGTCTTCATTGAAATAACTGTTTTCTTTTAATACCATTAGAAAAGTAGAGTACAAACTTGGTAATGCACTCTTAATAGTATCAATCATGTCAATCTCATAAATTTCCAACTTCATTTTATCCATTTCAGCAATCAAGTGACTGAATCTCGTTGTCATCTCTTCAACCGTTTCACCTTTGAGTAAATTAAAGTTTCTGAATTGAAACTTAAGCATCACCTTTTTGCTTTCAGCCGTGTTTCCCATACTTCTCATTCAGATATGTTGAAACAGAGAGGCACATATTTTAATACTACCCACTTGGAGAAATATGTTTTCAGGTAAAGCCATGGTTAGAGTAGAATATGCTTTTGTCTCTATCTCTAGTGCCTTCTTCTCTTCTTGTGAGTATTGAGATATAGCTTTAGGTCTGAATCCAATAGCCTCATCTCCAATCATAGGAACAGTATAAACTTCATCTAAACAATATGAGCAGTCAGGATGAACTGATCCTAGATGAGCACGAAACCGAGGTTCCCATTTTGCAAAATCACTGGACTTCATCAATCTTGGACATTTCGAATGTGAACCTATCTCGGTATCAAGTTTCAACATTTGTTGCATCAACATGTTTTGAGAAGCTAATGCATACATACCGGCCATTTTTGATAATTTTTTAAAAATTCAAGGGTGTAAATAATCAAACAACGAATAAGAAAGGTATAGATTAGCGAATAAGATGAATGAATGGTGAATGTAACGAACTGTAAACAGTTGTAGCGAACTGTGAACAGTAGATTAACGAATCAAATCTTAACGAAGCTAAGATTGATCAGATAACGAATCAAGATTGAGTTTAACGAATCAAATCAACGAATCAGAGAGTCAACGAATCAGATTTAAAAAGAAGTCAAACTAACGAATTGACTAACGAAATGATAAGAGAAATCTTGACGAATTAGAAAGTATTCAGTAACGAATCACTAAGAAAGACTTAGCGAAATAGATAACGAACCGGCTACAGTTGATTAGCGAATCAACTATAACAAATCAGGTTGTTACAACGGTTTGTAACAAACTCTGACACCTTATGCCACGTGGCAAAGGTTGTTATGACACATATTCCAAAGTAGACACGTGTCACACGAATCTGTTAACCCAGATAACGAATTAGGTAACACGAATCAAAAATTATAGTGAACCGGTTAACAAATTACTTGAAACTTATAACGAATTAACTAACTTAATGAACGAATCAACGTGAACGAGATAACGAATCAACATAAATATGATAGAGAATCATGTTCATCTTTGAATCTTCAAATCTTCAACAAAGATTTCCAGAAATCTGGAAATGATGAACACCAACCCAGAACTTTAGATCTGTAATACCATATCGATTCTAAACCAAATCACACAAATAACCGATCAAATCAATCGGAAACACCACGCGAATCCAATTCAACAATACTCGTAACCAATCAACTCCGATTACCAGTTCAATTATACCTAAACACAACCCTGTTTCGGCCACAAACCAAAACAAATACCGAATCAACTCAAATCTAATACAATTCTCAATTCCAACTCACAACACCTTACTAGTATCTTTATCAACTCAAATCCAATCCAATTCGTTCATAATTCACTTAATTAACCTTAAATTGATCCAAATTCACCAAAAACAAAACACTATCAGTCCAATACTCTAAATAAACACCAAATCAAGTGCAATTGAGCCCCGAAAGCTCTGATACCACTTGTTGGAACCCTTGTGGTGTAACAATCCAATAAAAATAACATTAACAGATCTCGGATTTGTGTTAATACGATTAATACCTTAATATAGATCTAGCTCATAATTACTTTTGATTTAGTGTTATATGTGTATATGTATTATCAGTATGTATACTAGTAGTTGTATAATATTAAGATGAAGATCCAGAGAGAGTTTGGACAGGGTTTCGTTAATTATCTCCCAAAACTTAAATTAAACGTGAACAGAGTTCACTATATATAGAAAATAGGTCTAGTTTGCTAACATTCCCTAGCGAACCAGACACTACTTCGTTACATACATAAATCAGACGAATCACACCCTGATTCGTTAACATCCCCTAACGAATCAGGAGGGAATAAACTTAAGTCTTAGTTCGCTAAACAACCTTAGCGAACTAGACATTACATATAACGAGCTAAACATATAAATATTTGTTTATTACATTAAACATAAAACAAATACGTTAACGATAATTACAAAGACTCAAGACGCAAAACCGTGCACTAACACTAAGTTCTCTTTCCAATCTTGAACTAACTTCACACCTCACGATAACCTGCATATGCGTTAAAAATAAAGTAATTTTGTCAACACAAGGTTGAGTGAGCAACACACCAGATTTGATGTAAATATATAATAGTTAATAAATACGCAACAAAGTCAAATGAGTTAACCAATTCAACCAATGAGTAAATAAATGAGATGTCAATCAGTACAAAGCTATTACGACTGTCGTATGATCATACTATTTTGAGATTATGTTGGACCTCTTTGAATGCGGTACACGTAAAGCAAATAAGAACATAACAAGTAAGGTACAAATCGTTAAGCACAAGTAAGAATAGTTGCAGTTTGTGTATTAAATAGTAAAGAAATAAACGCATACGTCCCTAAAACGGTAAAATTGAGTTAAAAAGGGGAATGTGGTACTCACCTCAATAGACGAGAAAAAGTGAAAAGATAATATTAAGAATGATATTTCGCGGAAATCACACGTTGATGATGAAGCCTGATAAAGAAGATAGATTACGAAGATACTAAGTAAACGAAATGGATCGGATAAGATAGCTCGATAAATATAATTATTATTAAGTTAATATCATATTCTTTTTAATCATAATTAATATAATATTTTATTATGTATAAAGATATTATATGAAAAATTATTAGTTTGTTAAATTATAAACAAAGTACATTATAATACTTTGTTATATATATAAAGATATTATATAAGTAAAACACATCTTTAACAATATTACTAATTTATTAAATCCATTTAAAAGTATATTATAATATTTTATTATATAAAAATATTAATTAATTAAAATAGATCTTTAAAAAATATTTATTAGTTTGTTAAAACATTTAACAAGTTTGTCTATTTGTATGTATATATATTTATATAACCAAAAATATTAATTTACGCGGTATTATATATACGTATATATATATATATAAATATATGTATATCTAAATACACATATACGTAAATACACGGACAAAAGACGTTAGAAAACAAGTATTATATTATCGGTTTCTAAAAAAGTAGTTTTAATTAGTTATTATTAATAATAATATAGTTATTAAATGTTTTTAAAAAGAAAATACACAAAAAAAACCCAAAAATCCGGGTGATAGAGGGTCGAACCCGCGACATGCCCCCCGTAAGTCATAAGATCTAACTAGCTGGGCTATCCAGCGACGTACGATATAACCCAGAACCAAAATGTTATAAACAGAAGCGGAAATAACCAAGATAAACATATGAACCCTAAATCCTTAATCGATAAACCGTTGATTATTTGATTAATTAACCATAGGGTTAAAGCATTATGAAGGACGACGAACATAACCATATAATGGATTACCTTAATCAATCAGGTATCCGAAGATTTAATTTCCATAAAATTCTCGAGGAATGAGGTCCAAGTTTTCACACAGCGTAACCGAGTGGCGAATAGGAATTGGATTGGAGTTTGGTTTGGGTACCCAGATAGAATAAATGGGTCTAGGGTTGGGTTTGGATCTTGGTAACCCGGTTTGGTAAATGGGTTATAACACAAGTTACCATATCAGTCCTCGAAGTTTGGAGGATGGCACTAAAAGGGATTATACTTTATATTTTGGGTTAAAAGTGCCAAAACAAGAATGGTATAATTTATATATTTTATATAAATAGTTTAAACAATAATATATTAATAATTAATCTCCCCAATAAATGATATATTGAAATAAATAACCCGAACATCGAACCAAGTCGGGTTTTTAATAATAATAATAATAATAATAATAATAATAATAAAATTTCGAAAACCCGAGTTGTTACAGTCTCCCCTATTTAGGTAATTTCGTCCTAAAATATAAGAAAACTATAACACCATTAAATTTTAAGAAAAAGTAAGAATTTTAAATATGATCCAAAATTAATCATAATACAGAACTTTGAATAGTTGAAACAACGCTTCAATGAAAATCCAATAAGGGCACTTATATATAAGATGTACCAGCGGAGTACCCACCATGTCCTTGTCATCTTTATATTTTTATCGTTATCTCAACTACATACGGTTCTATATTATGACACACAATTATTCGGATTATGATTTCCATGCGAGGACTTTGGTAATTACGTATGTCCATAATTACTTAGATAGTCGGATGGTCCATATAACCCGTACCATTGTGTAGGTTACAAAACATTTGAGTAAATCATGATTTTGAGGAGAAAATATTTTTAAGGAGTTGTAATTAGAAAAACATCAATGTATAAAACGATTCCAAAAATCGTAGTGGATTATACTAAAGCAAGTATTTTTTTTTTTTAAGACATCTCGAAAATATGAGTATTTTAAAGTTGAGGAAAAGATAACTTATTAATAGAAGTAGGCCTTAATTAACAATCTATTTGAACAAAGGAGACTTTATTCATAAATAGTTCAAATGGGGAAATAATTCAAAGCCATAAAGACGCGTTATAATACGTAATTAAGAAAAGACAAAAGAAATTAAGATAGATAAAGAAAATGGCAAAAGTCTTTGGGGTCCTTGCGTAGCTTAATTGACGTGAATTGAAGCACCATGAGCAGTTGCATTCATAAGAGTTGGAGCAGTCAAGGTAGATTGATTTGGGGTAGCTTGAATAACATGAGCTTGAACAGTTTGCAAGAAGGTTGTTTGGTGGAAATATATCTAGTAAACTTGAGCTTGCGGTTGCGAGGTTTGGTAGTGTTGGTTTAAGTAAGGTTGACCTTGATGGATGGGAGGAGCTTGAGGGACATGAGGTTGATCGGTTTGAGCTTGGTGAGCATGGGTCAAGTAGTAGGGTATAGTCGTAGATTGGGCTTGAAGAGCTTGGGTAAGTTGAGGGCACGGATTACGAAGATGATTTGGGTTTCCACAATGGTAGCAAGCACGAGTATTAGGAACACCGGATTGAGTGGATGGCATGATACCGTCCTGAGAAACGTCTCAAATCGCTGTGGGGAAATTGGTGCACTACGGACTCGGCTGCAGAAATCAGAAAGGTGGCCATAACGGTTACAATTGGTGCAAAGACGACAATCGGAGTTGCTCGGGTAGTGACGGTTGCAAGTATTGAAAATGGGGTGCGTTCCTTTGTAAGGTCTCTTTTTCGGACAAGTTGAAGAGGCTCGCGGTTGAGTAGGATTGGCTGCAGTCGGGTTCTTACGTTTCTTGTTGTGAGGATGAGGGGTGGTAGATGATTTGTCGTTACCAGGAGACTGGTTAGTGGAAAAGGTTGGGTCGGTTGCATGGAGGTTCCGAATTAGGGTTGCTATCCTAGAGATCGTAGCTGATAACTCCTAGGCTATACAGGCATCTATACGGTGGTGGTGAGAATCAGACGATTGATGTCGAGGATGACGATGGTTTCTTAGATGAGACATTCTACGAAGACCAAAAATAAAGATTTATAAGTTGAAGGATAAGTTAAGGAAAATATTAGAATAATAAAATGTTTAATTATTTAGATAACTTAGAATAATGTTCCCTTAAGAAATAAGGGGATTTGCATCATAAGGATTAAAAGGAAAAAAAGTTATAAGATGAGGGGGTTACATTGCGTAAATAGTTATTAGATGATGTAGTCAATATGATTAATGTGAAATGACTACAGGATGAGATAAGTTAGTTTAAAATTTAGATTTTTATTTGATTAAGTTAACTTTACAATAAACTAACGTATTATAAATTGTGTGTTGGCCTCCCATGAGCTTTCCATGGCAGTTTAAATGGCCCAAGGGAACTAACGAATAAAAGCAAATGAGTTGGACAGCCCATGAGTGTTACATGGCATTATGATTGTCCCAACTAATTAACGAATTAACAATACAATAAAGTTTGTCGGCCCAGTGAGCGTTACATGGCGTTTTAACCGACCAAACTAAATAACAAACTAACGAGAGAAATATGAGTAGTTGGAGCATCCCGTGAACCACCACTTATGATGAACTCCAACAAAAACATAAAAACAAACTGAGAAATGGATAGTAGGAGTGCCCATGGGTTCCATGGATTTTTCACCCAACTAACCATTTAAATAACAAAACACAATCATCAGAAAAACCGAGTTTAGCCATGAATCACTGTGGTGTCGGTCGTATGACAGTTGTGTTCCTATTTGGCCGAGAGGAACTTGTCATGCTATCTAGCCTTAATATGAAGGAGTAAAAACAAAAGAAGGCAACTAATTTTGAAAAATTTTCTTTAAATGTTAAGGCATAGCCTTAGAGTTGTGTGTGTGAATAACAATACAATAATAAATAATCATTAAATAATTATCTAAGAAAGCTGTAAACAATTAATTTTGAATACATAAGGCAAACATATAAGCACGCATGGGGCTCCTATGCATGTTACTAAGGCACCACTAACGACCTATCTTAAACCTTCAACTCTGATATCAATCTGTCACACCCCAACCTACGGTGTAAATGCCGTGGCGTGAGCTGATTGCCCACAGATCTCAATGTACCATTATGCAATATTGGAAATTTCAATATCTATTTTATAAAATTCGATTGAGACAAATTATTCAATACAAACATTCAAAATCAAATAATCCACCAAACAACATATATCAAAATATAAAAGACTTGTTTATTTCTCTATCTTGAATCCTAAGTTCTCATTCCATATTGAACTTAACTTCACACTACACGATAACCTGCATATGCGTTAAAAATAAAGTATGTCAACACAAGGTTGAGTGAGAAACACACCGGATTTGATGTATATATATAATAGTTAATAAATGAGCAACAAATTCAAATGAGTTAAGAAATTCAACCAATGAGTAAATAAATGAGATGTCAAAAAGCACAAAGCTATTACAACTGTCGTATGATCATACTATTTTGAGATATGTTGGATCTCTCCAAATGTTGTTTACATAAAGCAAACAAGCACATAACTAGAAAGATATAAATCATCATGAGGAATACTAAAGATCTCACATAACTATCATTGGTTTTGAGAAATACTAAATATCTCGATTAAAGACAGACTCTTTCAAGATTATAGGCATCATCCGATAATCATGTTTGTCCCCACAACCTATTTACATTTACTCCCATCAAGTAATCGTCGGTGACTATCTATCTCATATTGATAAAAAATGTAATCAAATGTTCTGTAAGATCATATTAACAGGTTATTTCAAACACTAACAACTTAATCTAAAATATCTAAGAAGGTGTTGGAACTTTTGACTCTTAAAACTACGTATGTTGTACGTGTCACTTATCACTCGTTACTTTCTTCATCATTCATATTAATCATTCTAACATCAATCTCCTTCTAATAAAAGACTATATACTTTTGTCACTTGTTAATCTCATAACCCTCCTCACCTTTTTTTAATTTATTTCAATATATAACCCTTATCTTTTAAGCTATTTCAATATATGAGATTCAAGTTTTTTTTTATTACATGTAAATCTTAATCGATTCATTCATTAACATTAATGGTGAAATAAGAAAATAAGAACATATTAAAATTGACGTTGCAGGTTTCTTAGAATAAAATTTTAAAGTCACAAGTAAAATTAAAGTGAATAAAAGGTGCATAATTATCGAATAATCTGGAATAGTATTGTAAATTACAAATTGTCTTTTTAAATTCGGATTCGAGCAACAATGTGTAATTTGAACTCAGGAAAATGTGTATTTTCTTATTTTTCTCAAAACGTTTTGTATAAATATTACAAACATGGAGAATACCTATTATATTCATCTTGGTGTTTAGTATTAAATTATTGAAGTTGAATATGATAATTATAATCTATATGTATACCGATTTACTGTATGGTATGTCATTTATTTATATGATTTTTTTGCTTAGTATAAAGGGTTTTAGCAATAAGAAAATCAATATTAGTTTTCAATATTTTCTTTTATAACTCACACCAAAATGCTTAAGAAACATATATATTCACATTGATATACAAAAATAGTTAATCCGGATAAAAGTCATTTACCATGCTTCCAACAAATCCGAAATCTTTGTTTTTTGTCTATAAGTTGTTAAAATATAGATATCGATTAATTAAATATTCCAACAACTCTCATAATGTTAACTAATAACATGGGATTAGTATTTATAATTTAAACATTTCTTATCCAATACTTTCAACCATTATAAATAATAATTACTACATTCACTTTATTTAACTTTAAATATTCTAATATCCTGCTAACTCAGAATAATCACTTTTATTTGAACATGACTTTAAAATTAGTATTTCTTTGTCATTTTTCACTAACATGAAATGTAAAAAGTATATCATTTTGTTATATTTTAATTTCTGGTTTTATATGTTGCTTGATTATACAATTGTTAATTGTAATATATAAATCAAGTAAAAATTTGCCATACACGGAATATTAATGACACTAAATTTATCATAATAAATCAATTTCAAATTATAAATTTTATAACGATGACTATATCATCAAAGTTCAGGTAATCTGGTTTTTTTGGATAATCATGTTTTTGGAATAAACATGAGTAGATGATCTCAAATAATATTATATTAATTGATTAAAATGGTGATATTTTATGTGTATGAATATTTTTTTTATAGTTTAATGAATATTTTATCATTTATCTAGGGTTCGCATGTATTTGAAGAATCTTATTTGTCACACTCACAACTATACGTGCCTATATCAAGAGTTATAAGCATACATATATATTCCCTTATCAAGAGTTACAAGTAGATATGGACTAAAGATTTTGATATGTGATAAACAATGTGTACCAATCAATACAATCACAAATGTAGTGTACAATGGAGGTTTTACTTATTTGTAACATATTTGTGTAATCTTTGTTATGTAATTTTTGTAATTTTAATGTAAATTGTAACCATATAAAATATATGATCATTTTGTTAACTATATTTCACTTAATGGTTACAATATAAAACTTTTAACAATTACACGTGTAATACACGGGCCTCAAACTAGTATGTTATATTCATAATCACTCACTTTCTGGTTATAATTTTCTATTACAATTAGATAAAATGCATGTACAAGCCATGCAGTAATAGTTATTGTTGTGTTTGTAACAATCTTTTCTTGTCTTAAATTATGATTATGTACTTATTTGTTATAAGCATATATGATAAAACATTACTCCCTCCGTCTCAATTTAAATGTCTTAGTTTGACTTTTCAAGTCTTTCTTTTGCAACTTTGACCGTAAATATTTTTGTTCGTGTTATATAATACTTGATGAAAATTATATCAATGTAAAATACATTTAAAACCCAATCCATTCATATATTTTACATCAAGTATTATGCAACACAAACAAAAATATTGTCGGTCAAAGTTAAACAAGAAAGACCGAAAATATCAAACTAGTACATTTAAATTGGGACGGAGGTAGTATTACATTTCCACAAATGGACTTCATATAAAAACTTATATAATAATTGTTATAAGTTTCTTTTGTTTGAAGTTACGGGTTTGAATCCCACTCATGTGTTTTATATTATGGGGTAGCTAGAAAGTTTTTCATATTTTAAGTCGTTGAAGCCTGGGTGAAGCCCCCATAGCTAGCCTCGGTGAAACCTAGGTTTGTCCTTTAAAAAATAGTATTTATCATATGTTCATTTTGGTATTATTCTATATCTACGGTAAAGTTTAAGTAAAAAATACAGTAAAATAAAAATGATGAGAAGGAATATAATCAACTAATTTTAGATTTAGGTGTTGGGGATTAATTTAAAAATATAAATTGATGAAAAGGGTACGAAGGTAATAACCTATTTATGATAACTTTCTCTCTTCACATGCAAGGCCATGTCAAATCCTCCATAATTTTAAAACGTCTATAACTTTTTCATACGACATTTTTTTTGGAAATTTTTTTTACCATGATAACAAGTGTTTTTTTATCTTTAATATAAATATCATATTGTTACACCAAAATAAAAAAAAGTTAGTGGGTTTTTTTATATTGTGTTATTTAGTTGTCAATTGTGTTTTTTAATTGAGTTTTTAATGTATTGTGTTATAAATTTTGGTCATTGTGTTTTTCAATTGATACTCATATTAAAGATAAAAATTAAAACAAAGATTACAGTGTGTCTTTTTGTTCGTCATGGTGTCTTTATGCTCAACATTTTTCTTTCTACTTATCATTGGGTTATAGTCATTGTGCTCAACATTCACTTAAATTTAGAAAAATAGTATTATGTCCATTGTGTATTACGTTCAAGTCATTGTGTAATATGTAGATTTCATTGTGTTTAACGTTTAACGTCATTTTGTTATATGTATTTACTATTGTGTTTTACGTTTTAGACCATTGTGTTATATGTATGCATTATTGTGTTTTATGTTCAGGTTACCGTGTAATATGTATTCATCATTGTGTTTTATGTATTACATAATTTGTTAGTATTTTTCATTATATTTACATATTATTACACAACGGTGTTATTAGGTATTAAAAAAATGATTAGTTGAAAGACACAATGGTGAAAAAAAATACATTGACAACCAGAAAGACACAATGACAAAAAAACACAATGATAAGCAAAAAAGGCACAACGACGTAATTTTTTTTATTTTTATATAACAAAAACATACTCATATTAAAGATAAAAAACACTTGTTGATATGGTGAATTTTAATTTTTTTAAATAATATCATATAAATCAGTTATCGACATTTAAAAATGATGGAGGAATTAACATGTGATTTGCATGTAGAGAGAGAAAATGTGCACTATCACTTTTATACCATTTATTCTTTCGTCTCTATTTGACACATATCAATTAATTATAAATTCTCACACTTTTCATTTTTGTTAACCTTTAAAATAACTCAACCCTCTATATTTATACCTCTATTCTAATTCTGAACGCCTTTAATACATACGAATATACCATATATATCAGCAATCATCAAATTTAAACATTTCCTTTCTCATACAAAACTAGCAAACAAAACCAATATTATTTCTTTCCATTCAAACCCAATACAATCACCAACAACTGCCGGGCTTAACCTCTTACCTATATATATACACACACATGCCTTGATCACCAGTCTCATAATAAAACTTGAAATCCTCCAACATGGCCGGAAACTCCGTCGATGTCAACAATAAGTGTATTTCTACCAACTTTCTACAAACTATAACAACCCTACTAATTCTCTTTGGAAAACATGTAATGATAGTTTCCAAAACGTTGAAAAACAAGTCCATAATTCCCACCAGGACGCCTAAGAAAATCATAGCTTCCATAAGTAATAATGCAATGAAGTTGTGCCACCGCAAGAATAATACCGGAGAAGACGGTGTGTGGAGGAAGGAGATTCTGATGGGGGGTAAATGTGAGCCGTTGGATTTATCGGGTGTGATTTACTATGATAAAGATGGAAACATTCTCTCTTAGTGTCCTATGCGATCGCCACGGGCAAGTCCCTTGTCGGGATATGGTTCTACTCCGGTGATGTCTCAAGAGTTTTAGTGATGTTCCGTGTAAATGTTTATTTTCTGTTCATGAAATACGGGTATTGTTTTCAACTTCAATCGGGCATTATTGCTTCTTCTAATAATGAAAAGTTGAAAACACACTTTTTTTAGTTTGGTTTTATTTTTTTTGGTATTTATATTATTCTTATTGGACAAAATAATATGTGGAATGTGTTTAAAAGTGTTATGTATAAAGTTTAAATGCACTATTTAACAAGCCACATCAATTATGCGAAATAACTTTTTGTTGGTTGTTTTCAAAATAAAATATTTTTTAATAAGTTTGTTCTCAATATTAAATTAAATTCAAATTCTAAAAAACCTTATTTAAAAAGAAAAAATAATAATAAAGCAGTTAATAGAAGCAAGAATGATAATACAAAATCAAAAACGAATAATGTAAAACTTTCTTTTAAATCATTTAATGGGACAAATTAATTCACTTTTTTTATAATTACTTTTCAAACTCCTCATTTTGATAAATACTTTTTCATTAAACGCCATTTCAAGTAAAAAAAAATCACCATTGGCTTGTACTTTATTAGAAGTCCGACTTAGGCTTTGGAAAATTGCACTTGAGAGGTTCATTTTGGATCCAATTATGAATAAATAAAAACCCAACCTTTTCTCTATCCGATCGAAAACTCACAAAATCATGAGCACGCAACCTCTCATATCAAGTTCTAGGTCCACTTATCTTTAAATCAATTGCAAGCTAGCTTGAGAATAAAAACAATCAGATTTGTGAAATATCAATTAATATATGATATTCTAGATTCAAAATAAGGAAACAGTATAATACGATAATCTCAACTAACAAATTAACATCATTCCAATTAAATAATAGCCAAAGATAATACGATATTCTATTACAAAAAGAATAATTCTAAAATTGTCCTAACACATGCGCATAAACAACCCACCTAATAATAATTCCAACTAATAATAATTCTTAAATGAATGAACATTGTCTAAAAAAGGAAAATTGGATTTTAATAATTCAAAGTATTAAGTATTGACTAATAATAATTTCAACTAACAATATAACCAGTAACAATCCCAACTTTCAACTTTATTACCAATAATAATTTCAGATTAATAAACTGTTATCTCTGTTAATTTATGATGAAGTGGCATGTTACGTGACAATGACATGGATTTCTTTATTTTATTTCATTTTAATTAAATGTAATCCATTTCAAATTAAAACTTCAAAAAGATATTAAATCATCTTCCATCTTCCATCTTCCTTAATCCTCCCCACTCATTGACAAAGTCCTCGACCATATCAAGTCCACCGTTGTCCGGCAACCAAATCCTCCGGCAAGCACCGTCAACTTCTCCGGCCACCATCTACAACTTCCGGTGATCCGGTGTCTCTCCCTGTCTCCTTCCTTCATCCGGTCCGACCATGACATCACCTAATAATCGCCGGCCACAACCTCTGATACAACAAAACCAGATGAAACTTGTACTTATTCCCAATTGTTATCTTCCAACGAGGTGCAATCAAACATACATTGAGCGATTATATTTCAGATATGGTGAGAAAGAGATTGAGTGATAGAGAAACGAGATTGGTCGAAATGTTTAGTCGGTATTTTCCGGCCGGGTTTGGAAAAGGGAGAGAAATGGTTAGAGTAACAGGGAGAGATAGAAAGAGAGATATAGAAAGTTGCAGACGATGTCAAGAAATTTGGTTAAGGAAGCTATTGGTTAAAAATATTGATGGCATATTTTGTCACAATAAATGTTTGTAGCTTCTTATTGTTATTGACTTAGTTCAACCAATAGCTTCCTTAACCAAATTTCTTGACACGCAGCTTCATTATCATAAATGTATTCTGCCTCGGTAGATGAATGTGCCACCATTTGCTGCTTGTTGCAGCTCCAAGTTACCACAATACACCCATTGAGAAAACTGTTTGTTGGGATGCTCTTTCTGTTTTCAATGAAACGCCCCAATGACTATTTCTAAACCCTTCAAACATTATTTCATTCGAAGCTTCTTACCACATCCCATATTCTTACATCCAAGCAACATATCTTAAAATTCTTTTTGCTACTCCGTGGTGATATTTATTTCTACTTTGAAATAATAATTTTGTTAATATGGCATCATATCAATTGTTTATTTTTCTGATAATCATTGCAAAGAAATGTTGAACCCTTTTTATAATCAATGGGTCAATCGAAAGGAAAAAAGGAAAACAATAATATGGCAATAAATTAGGAGGAAATATGGTAAGCAATATGTTAGCTTCGGAATTGAGAAATTATAGCTTTTACTCCCCCCTCAAGTGGATCATGAAGATATATAATGCCCAACTTGTCAAGTAGATTGTAAAGATCATGTGTGACGAAACAAAAATCCATTTCGACATGTTTGGTTCGCTCATGGTGGATCGGGTTGGTGGCGAAGTGTCGAGCAGCTTGGGTATCACAAAATAAATGTGTAGGCTCATTACAAGGAATTCAAGCTCGGTTAATAACCATTTCATCCATAATATTTCACTAATGGTGGATGACATAGCCCTGTATTCCGCTTTTGCAGATGAGCAAGAAACAACTGATTGTTTTCTTCGACTTCTGATAGTACTTAAACATTAATAGCTTAGGTCTTGATATGTATTAGAAACATTTGTGAATGTATTTTGTATTGTATATAGTGCATAAGTCATATACAACGTATAAGACTTATACATCACATATGTTATGAGCCGAATAAGACTTATGTGGCGTTATACTTTTGTCATGTCTATAAATAGGTGTTAGGACTTATGCGCTAAAGAGTGGTCTTTGTTGATTGTACTTGGACTGTTTTGATAACATATGAAGATTTAAAAGAGAATATTTGTGTGTTTCACCTTCTAATGGATTCCGCACATTGATTGAAGAGTAGATTATGCTCAATTTTGTGTCACATCGATCCTACACGCCATCAACATGTCTCTACAAGTAATATCAAAGAAGCATGTACTATTAATG
>NW_027501105.1:0-67859 GCF_021521415.1 Bidens hawaiensis | reverse complement strand
TCACACCGCGACCAAAGGCGGCGGAACATGCCAGGGTGCAACGATTGCTCATAAGCGCATGACACTATTTAAAGCGACAATATTTAACAAACTCATTTCATTTCACAACATCGAAAATGTCACATAACCAAATATTCATAACTCAAATACAACAAAATATAACAAAATATAGCAAATCAAATATTGTTCATTTTTGCTAATATCCTAACGATATTTGTGACGTTTTCTTCACCGAACTCCATAATCAACCTAGATGCAAACCTGTAACATTTCATAAAATAAAATTTATCAACACAAAGGTTGGTGAGCAATTCATAAGTTTGAACAATAGATATATAGTATGAAAAGCCACAAAACTAGTATACAAAACCATAAATAATAGCTATAAAACTTGGATAAATAGTTATCGCTAACAAGTTAGCGACACCCAACTATAAGGGTTGCCAAATAGTTTAGGATTTTATAGTTATCGTTAGTTGCATTACGTTAACGACACCCTTGCCATGAAGGGTTGCCAAATGGTCTAGGATTTATAGTTTCCACCATCCAAAAGCGATAAACACATAGTCAAATAAGCATAGAACACCAATCGAGCAATTATTCAAGTAAGGTATACAACAACGTTTGTGGTTTAAGACCCAAGTATAAAACATTTAGTTTAGATAAGTTGAAATGTCCACCCCCAAAATAAAAGATAGAAAACGGGATATGAAGTTACTCACGTTCAAGTAATAAACTTGAAAGATTGATTATTTGAGATTTGCCGGAACGACGAGTTTAACGTATGAAGCCTAAATAAAAGAAAGTCTTGGATTTAGAAAGGTTGGCTTGAAGATCTTTAAATAAAATAATTGTTGCAAAAACTAATCAATTAAAGTTCAAGGTTTAAAATGTAACTATTTAAGAATTTATAATAATAACCCTTTTAAAAAAATGTAAGTTTGCTCAAAACCGGGTTAAAGTATCTAACCTTAAATTTTACTTAACCAATGTTAAGTAATAAGGTGGGGAAAATGCTAAAATGCAAGTTCTATTAGGCTAAAGATACTAAAACGGGTTTTTAACGAGTGTTCGGGTTGTCGGTTCGGGTCTTGACAAATGGTCAAACCCAAAGTCAACTTTCCAAAATATTAATTGTTATGAGATAACTCATTAAAACATACTAACACTTAACCAAGTATGTAGATTTATTGTTTAGAACTAACAACGCACGTTAAGCGAGTGTTCGGTTTTGTCGGTCCAAACTATCTTATGAGATCAAGTTGGATCCAACTATTCCAAGTACTTAAGAAAATAATTAAAATCAGTTTGTAAACTATTTTTTATAGAAATATACAAGTCTTGATAGCTAAAAACACACTTGTGTGTCTTAAGTGAGTAAAAGTCGGTATAGTTCGGTTTGGTTCGGTCTCCATCTCACAAATAGTTCATAGATGGTTTCTACATGCCCAAATATCATAGAACTTGTATATTGGTTTATAAATGAAGAAAACTTAAATTTTACAACAAAAAAAAGTTAACTACAAGTCTTTTAAGCAAAAGTTTCGGTTTAGTTCGGTTTCCATCTCCAACGAGTTCATAGATGGATTCCATATGCTTAATATCAAAGAACTTTTAAAAATGATTTTTGAAACTCAAATTCTAGCAATAAACATGTTTAAACAACTATTTTAACAAAACTAGTAAACAAAAGTTTGGTTTCCGGTTTGGACTAGTTTCGGTTAAACCGAGGTTAGTCTTATACAAACCCACACCATGGAACTTGTAAATAAGATGAACAAACTAAAGGGTTAGAAGTTAGTCATAAGTGATATGTATAATAAGTTATGTGTGTGTAAATATATATCAAGAACACGAAGTCCTCATGAAGCCTTGCCTTATGACATTCGAAACTTAACCAACCAAAGTCGGTGAAGTAACAAATAAATGAAACAAGGGGTGTGTATTATATATATGTTGTACCACCATATTCAAGAGTTAGTAATGTTAGATGAACAAGTTAGAATGAAAGACTATAGTTAGTTTGACTTGATAAGTCAAAACTTCAAGAATACATAAGAAATAACAACCTTGAATCTATGGAGTTTTGAGAGAGTTTTTTGGAGATGTAGCAAGAGTAAAATGAAGAAGATGGGTGTGTATATATAGGGAAGGAGTGAAGGGTTGGGTATAAAGATTCTTTTATGGTTTGCATAAAAATGGGTATGTTTAAATGGGTCAAACAATGCATAATATAAAAAAAACCAATATTTTATATATTTTAAATGACAAGATCCAATATTTTATATATTTGAAATGTTCGGGTTACAAACGGGTCGGGTTTACATAACAAAAGTGACCCGAAATTGACGAATGTCACACCCGAGGACCACCTTCAGATATTCACGGGAGCAGCTACCGAGGAAAGATGGAACAACGCGGAATGTTGTCACATGTTCATGCAAACTTGGTAGGACCTGCCATACTTTGGTTTAACACCCTTCCATCAAGAAGCGTAGCTTACTTTGATGACTTGTATCAAAGCTTCTTTACCAACTTCACTCAATAGAGAAGGTTCACCAAAGACGCAACTGTCCTACACCAAATCAGGCAGAAAGAGCATGAAGACCTAGGATAGATACAAGAAAGAATGCTTGAATTATAGCGGTGCTTAAGAGAATATGCGCGTACCCGGCTACATGAACGCCATTAAGGACAAAAAGTTGGTAAGAAGGTTCCATGAAAACATTCCCCAAACCATGAAAGAAGCGTACGAAAGAACATAAGCTTACCTTCGACGGGAAGAAGCCTGGGGCAACCAAGAAACAAGGAAACATTACCACATAAACTGGAGAAGCTACCCCTCAGAGGGGAAGAAGCCCCGTTTCCAGTCCGTTGTTGAGATGCACCCCCAGAAGTACCACGAGAATAGAAGGTCTGATGACAGAAGCAGTTCTTCATGACATAAAAAACGCAAGAGAAAGATAAGCTGATCTTCTCCGTGTTAACTAAAACTCCATGTAACATTGTGAAAGTTTCGGGTCAATAGTACCAAGTTTCAAAAGATAAAAGACCAAAAGAGACAAGTTCCAAAATGTCACACCCCAACCTACGGCGGAAATGCCGGGGCGTGGACTGATTGTCACAGCTCGCAAGGTTACTATCACGCAAATATTAAAATTCAAATATCTATTTATTTAATTCAAATAACACCATTATTCATTACAAAAAAAGGAATTCAAAGTAAACAAAACATCAAACAGTTTAAATGAATTTTCATAGTCTCAAAATAATCTCTTCTAGCATTAGTCCTTAAAACAATTCTTCTAAGTCCACACTTCACATCAAACTGTGGCCTGCATATGCGTTGAAAATAATATAGTTTGTCAACACGAGGTTGAGTAAGCAACACACCAGTTCAGTTATACATATATAATAAAATACGTAGCTGCAACGAGTCATATGAGATTAACAAAATAAAACCAATGAGCAAATAAAATGAGATGTCGAAAAGCACAAGGCTAAATCGAGTAGCGTATAATCATACTATTTTCTAAGATTATGCTGGACCTCTCCGAATGCGGTTCACATTGAGCACATAAATATATAGCAAGTATGACATGAGATTAGTTAACACATAAGACAACAATTGCAGTTTTGTGTATAGATAAAGTGCGAAAATATACTAAGTTACGCATATGTCCCCAAAAGTGATAAAATGAGTAAAAATGGGGAATGTGTACCCACCTCAAAGATGAACGGGTATGGTTAAGATAGTAAGAATGAGAGAAGGAATTACACGCGAACGTTAGCGCCTAAGAGGAAACGAGAGTAAACGGACTCGTTAAGTACAAAATTTAACTAGACAATTAGTAACAAAGAAATATTATATTAATATTTATTTATAAGGATTTATTATTAAACTATTATTTTTTGATTTAAGAAACATAATCCAATAAAGTATTATTTTTAGTTTTATAATTAAATGTCTTGATTTATATATATATATATATATATATATAATACATATTTATTTGTTACTAATTAAATGTCTTGATTTATATTGTGCATGAAAATAACCTTGCGAGCTGTGACAATCAGTCTACGCCCCGTCATTTCCGTCGTAGGTTGGGGTGTGACACAAAAGTCCAAGGACTAAAAAGAAAAATTATGTTTTTCTGACCCATCGCGATACACGATGGATCAGAAGACAAGTCCATCGCGTATCGCGAAGGGCCTATTTACAAAACCCAAGAAATGGGTATGTGGCGATACGCGACGGCCAAAGCACCAACGTCATCATGTATCGCGATTACGTGGTTTGACAGGTGTGACACGTGTTGCCACGTGTCAACCGGTGGCATGACGTATCGCCAAGTGTGGAACCGCGCCCGCCACTTGGCAGCCCAAGTTGTGGCTGGGCAGACCTACGTAGCGATACGCGACGGGTCAATCAATACGCGATGGCCCCCTGATTTACCTATAAATAGCGGGCATGAGCCCTCATTCCATCTCTCTCACACACATACATACACTAATACATACATATGCATATATAACGGGCGCCTTTGGTGCATTAAACCATAGCGGGACATCTTTGGAGTGGGACTTCGATGCCCTCGATACTTACTTGGCGTTGACGTGGCACGGTGAAGGGGCTTCGAAGCCCCCATCATAGCGGGTGGTCTAAATGAACCTGACAAGCTTTCAAAGATTGACTAAAACTAAAACACACGTGTGTTCACTGTGTGTTAGAGGGACCAATTTTCGAAAATAGTTTTGATATTCTTTAGTTGAATTTAAATTTTATTTCACCTAAAAAGTAAAAACCTAACTTGTTAACTTCTCTTCCTAATATATTTTCACGTGCTTTCAAAACTTTAAAAAAGATTTTCATTTTAAAGTTTGTCACATTTTCATTTAACTTAATTATTTTTTACTTCCCAGTGAGTCAAACCCTTACATGTTTTCTAGCTAAACTGCTCAATATGGTTTGAAAATCGGATTTCATAACTAATTTACTTTCTAAAAGGCTGATGATATTTCTAGATATTGTGTTAATAAGTATGAATTTAATTGAGAAATACTTTTTCTCTTTCCCATGAAGTCAAAATTGTGTTGTTAGAAAACATATTCTCAGTGTTTACCTGGTGAACGGTAAAATTAAACAAGCTCTATTTACATACATTGTAACTTAAGCATTCAAAACATTCTCTTGTTATAAACAAAATTATCAAATTACTAGTCTTTGATTGATGGTATCTAAAGTTGACTCGTAATTATACGCACATTCACATAATATTTATTTATCATTCCGACCTCTTAATTGAAAGCATCTCTAATAACATTAACAGGTTGCCGTATTACACAGACACCCTCTCTTCGTCGCCTACTAGCTGCTGCTTTCAGTCGGTAACCTTCTCACATTATCTTCATTGATTTCATCAATTTATATATAATAATTCTCTAGATAAGTATTGGAATATCATTTGAAGCTATAGGTTGATCTATCTAAGCTTTAATGTTATGATGATCAATTTGTACCTAGGATCTAATTATTAGGCAATTCAAATGTATCTATAGCTTGAATGATTTCGATTACACTCTGATTTGGAGCTTTTAGGTTGTCAATTTGTATGATTTTTTAAGGTTAAATGTTTGAATCTTTAATGTTGTTATTACTCCATTTAGTTTCATTCTAGAGTTAAATGTAATTAGGATTTAATTATGTAATTAAATGTTTCCTTTGTTGCTAAGTCATTTGGATTGGACTCTCATTTGACGCTTTTAGGCGGTTATATAGTTTGATTGATTATAGGCCTTTGTTGCTAAGTGATTTGGATTGGACTCAATTTTCTTACATTTCATGTTTGGTCAAATTTATTTTGGAACTTATATGCCCCATTGTATTATTGATGTGATTGGTTTGATCCAAACAGTTTGCCCAATAATCGGACCGTTTAGATGTCAGTAGTTATAAACTTCTTATTGGCTGCAACAAAGCTGATTATTAAATCCTATAATTATGTTAACCTAGTTTGAACTCACAAAACGCCTCTGGACGTATACTAACAAAGCAGCAAGTTCTTTAAGTTATCAAATTGTGGAAATAGTTAACCAACTGTTAAGCTGATTATCACATCTTCAAAATCTGATGCGTCTTATTCTTCTGATAAATTACAAAAGGTGAAAATTATGGCTAACCAAAATGATTCTGGAAGAAAATCAAATGAAAATGAAGTACCAACTTTCAATGCTGAAAATTTGCAAAGCAACATGAAAGTGATATACTACTGGTCAGTTCTAATATTGCATTTTCAAATTCTTTTAAGGTTCATGTTATTCTTTCAGTTAATTATTGTAATTCTTGTTTTTGTGATGAATATGCAGTCGGACGTTTATGTCCATTATTGGTGGAGTGATTGCTGGAATATTGGGAGTTAATGGCCTCATGGGTTTTGTGGTTTATTTACTGGTTATGGCAATTACATCTGTGTGTTTAACTGCACGAACCGGTTTTTCTGTCCACTCGTATTTTGACAGCTGGAACAGGGTTCTACTGGACGGGTTTCTTGGCGGCCTTTTGGTAAATATATGATATCTGTTCATTGTATATTTATATTTGAATTTCTTTTGCTAGATTTGTTTATAACCAGCCAATTATATCTTTCTTTTTTGCAGTCATTCGTGCTGTTCTGGACGTATCCTTTTATTGCCGTTTTATTTTTTATTGCACTTCATATAAATCTATTTGGGCCCTGTGCATGAAGATTAGGGGTGGCAACTTCGACCCTTTAGCCTCAAAATGGGTTGTTTTTGTTTTACTTTTGTCTAAAGTTTGAAACTTGGTTTATATGGGAACGGGTCGAAAATAACCCAAAGTGTTTACAAATGCTATAAACCTCCTAAGTTGCTTTATTAACAAATCAAATTATTATTTCAAGAATAAAGTTTGTATAAAATTATTTTATACATTTGTTATTTATAAATTCAATAAAGGGTTAAGAAGTGATTCTAACCCAACCCGACCCAATCCATTTAGATGGCCTGTTTACCTGTTCAGCCCGTTTATATAACTGGTTGACTCGCTAACAACTTATTAAATGGGTCAACCTAGAACCCCATTTTTTACTAGTTTAACCTATTTTTTACAACCTAGTTAACACGTTTCCAACTTGATTACTACCTGTCAACCCGTTTGACACGTTTTGATAAACTGGTTAATCTGGTCTTGTTCTGGTTACATGATTTGAAGTGTGTCGTGTTTGGGTTGAACTGTTTAACTCGCCAGTCCGAATTGATTATTTGTCTTTCTCGTTTGGTCATTCTTAACAAGAAAACAGATTTGCTTATGATATTGTGCACATCTTCTAAAGGAGCACGAATGGATCTCTGCTTTCTTGTGCCCGAGCGGACATGATTTGTTTTTGTAAGTTATGAATGATATCTGGTAATTCTTGAACTTTTATCGTCTTTCTTGAGACTTTATATATGTTTTAGGACAAACAATTTGATTTTGATGTGATAATGATGATAAGGATTCTAATAGTTTCTATAAAATTCCATGTAACTTGTGCTGTGTTGATGGTGGGAGATAAATCAAAAATGGTTTATTGCCCAAACCAGTTACATAATCAGTTTTAGTTCGGGTAAAAAACCAGTTTCTGTTGATAAGCAGGTTTTCACATACGAAAAACGAGTTGAGATTGTTTAATGGACTCAGAAACTCTTTTCTATTTTCTTTTTCTTTTTCTTTTTTAGAGGTTATTATTACGTTAAAATATTTATAATAATAATATAGTTTATGTTATTAATAAAACAATTTAGATGCTTTTATATGTTTTGAGAGACCAATTTCTCCTCCTCAAGCCAATCAGTTTTCTATTATGCTATTGTTGAGTTGAAACAAGTCCCTGCCATAAAGTTGAAATGTGAGCTTATTTAGTAAAAGAACTGGAGCCCAATCTTTATTTAATGGGCATATTGTTATTAATAGTTTGATTTGATAAAATGTTTTATTTCATCCAAACCTCATAAAAATGATTATTACAAGTTTAGGAAAACCAGTCGATTTGCGTGTGGAGGAAAGCAACAGTAGGCATGTCAACGGGTGGATGAAAGCTAATGCCGGAGAACCGTCTTTTCCGACCAATCAAACTTTGATTATCGGAATCACATTTTATTAAAAATTAAAATAAGTAATAATTATGTTTTTGGCTACATTGTTACGTGTTTGTGAGTAAAAAGTTAGTAAGAGATTCCAAACCTGCTTGTGCAATCTCGCTTTCACTTATTAGTTAAACACAATCTTATGCCGAGTAGAGAGAGAGAGCATTGCGTTGTCTACATGTCACTCTAAAGACGCCCATACTCCACCACATCACTTTTGAGAATTGACTAGTCCCTTTGAACGTCATCCTAATAACGCGCTTTGGCATTTTAATTAATTCATATATTGTATAACTTAAACATCATTTTAGTTTATATTGGTTGCGGGACGTCTTTCACTTTTTTGTGCAACCACTACAATGCCCTTAGACTATCCTCTATGGTGGGGGTCATCGAAGCCCCTCCATAGTGTTACGTCAGCGCCACGTGAGCACCGGGGCATTGAAGCCTCAACCTATAATGTCCCGCTGTGGTTTAAAGCTTCTAAGGCGCCCGTTATATATATATATATACACACACACACACACACACGCACACACACATGTATGTAGGTGTGTGTGAGAGACGGAGAGAGAGAGAGAGAGAGGACCCACCATTTACCCATTAGCGCCCGATGTTCCAAAGCCCCTTTCCCCCTTCGACGCCCCCTTAAAGGCGCCCCTTTGTGGTTTGCAGGAACATCAAAGCCCCAATAATGCCCCCAATTTCGCCAATAGCGTCAAG
This sequence comes from Bidens hawaiensis, assembly GCF_021521415.1. Taxonomy (NCBI): domain Eukaryota; kingdom Viridiplantae; phylum Streptophyta; class Magnoliopsida; order Asterales; family Asteraceae; genus Bidens; species Bidens hawaiensis. Next base: position 58,988 of record NW_027501105.1, on the reverse strand, counting down.
TCTTATAAATCAAATACTTTTATCAACCTATGAATTAAAAGTTCGATAAAATGCATAAATTACAAAAGCCAATATAACAAAAACTCTAACATGATGAAAACAAACAAAATCTTTGTAGTGTTAATAATAAATTTGAAATATTTTTTTGTTTGCTTTTTAAAAGAATATTTTCCTAGAAATTGAAATTTAATCAACAAAAAGAACATATGTAAAACTACATATGATATTCAAGAAGAATAATAAATAGAAAAAAAATATAAATGATTTTATTTCTATGACCATCCATATAGGATTTTTGGATAGCATGTAAACCAGCTAAGAACCTCAAAGGCAAAGGCTTGCTAAAAGGTCGACTGAGATTGTCTCAAGCTCGGTTAACTTAAACGAGCCCCAGCCGCCCAAAGGCATGTTAGTTCATAACATAACAAATGTATACCATAACATAAAATAACATAACGTAACAAATAACAGATGATAGAGAAACATTGTTGATAAAATCATCCAAGGATAGAAGTAGCATAATTGTTTTTGTTCCTAACTATCATGCTGTGCAAATGCATAAAATGCACCAAGAAAGAAAAGTTACATGAAATGTCAGCAAAATAACACTATCATATCATCCACCAATTATCTACATAAAAGTTCAACATAAACCTAGAGATAGAAAAACATCATCATTGTCATCGTCATCGTCCTCGTCGTCGCTAGACCTCTTTCTCTTCGATGGAGCTTCAGCTTTCCCACCATCATCGTCTTCATCTTCAAGATCATCTTCATCAACACCATTCTCTTCCGGCTCAAAATCACTAGCATCTTCTTCGTCCTGTGGATTAGCCACTGGGCGAACTAAGTATTCAGTCCCCATATCCTGCTCATATAATAAACTGAAGAAACACTAATTGACCCCGGGCAGATTACGGATAATCTGGGGGTTAAATAGATGTTTCCCACGAGGGGTTAAGTCCGGCAAAGATGGTTCTTCTGATGACCTGCAAAACAGACACCGTGAGCTCGTCACTGAGAAGGGGGGGGGGTACCTCCTTGTGACCACCCTCCGGCGTGAGAATCAGACTAGATTGCTCTTGAATATAAGTGTATATTAAGAGATTGCTAGAGAAGATAAGATAATGAGATATCAGGTAATGTAAGATAATGTAATGTGTCCATACCATTCCAAGGTGTTGGAGTATTTATAGCCGAAGGTAGGTTTCCAAGAAGGTACAGCCGGCTGAATAGTATTCTTGCTCTGCCAACTGTGGGCTATGCACGTGCCATGCTGGTGGTTGGTGGGTAGGCAGCGGCTGATAGTGACCAGGCCGACTGTGTACTATTCATGTTCCACCAACTGCAGGCTATGCAAGTCCTCCGACAGGTTGGTGAGTAGGCAGCGGCTGATAATGACATACAGTACAAGAGCGTGCTGCTCGTCATACTGTTGTCAGTGAGCTGTCGTATCTTTGGTCAGATCTTTTGTCCATACCTCGTCAGGTACAGTACAAAAGATCCTCTAGTATCGTACGGACTGGCTCATTTGGGCGGGAGTTTTCCCGGCTTTGTGCGGGAGTGTTCCCGGCTTTGTGCGGGAGTGTTCCCGGCTTGCTCACTCCTTCTTCAGGTGACATTACTGAATTATTTAAGAGTTAAGTGCCTTGTGCGTGTAGCCTTGCTGCGCGGGTAGCTTTCCCTGATGGCTAGTATCCGTTGATGCGGGAACAGGCGGAGTACGTCGACCATTGGGAGGCTTTTCCTGCGGGAACAGATTGCGTACTGCGCGTAAGGACGTCACGTCTCTGAGCATGGTGAGTCCTGCGGATCCAGTTGGTTTCTGCGCAGACGTCTCTCTTCAAGGTGAGTCTTTGCGAGTTTAGCCTTTGCGCAGACGTCCCTGTTGCAGGTGAGTCTTGCGGGTTCAACTGCGCAGACATCTCTCTTTGAGGTGAGTCTTGCGGGTCCAACTGGGCTCTGCTGGGACCTACCTCTTCAAGTCCCCCCAGTCCAATGTTCTTTTCATGAATTGTTAATAAGTGAGGTGAACTTTTGGACTTAAGCAAAGGGTTTTGAAAAGGGTTTAGTTTTAAGGTTTTCCATGGGGATTCTTCCCGCGGAAGTCCTAATGTCACGTGTAGAAATTCCCGACTTTTCTGCTTGATCTTTGGGTATGATGCGGGTAGGTCTGTAACCTCCACGCAAGTCAGGAGCGTTGAGTTCCACTTGTGTAGATTCTCCATGAGGTTTTGGTAGTTTTGAACATAGTGATCAATTATGTTAAAACAACCAATTCCATCTTGGAGCTTCCAACTATCTAGTTCTCGATGTTCCCGCTATGCGGGGATGTTATTCCCGTTTCCGCAAGCATGGCCCAGAAGATCCTTCTTGGTTTCAATTCCCTGCGGAGTGCTAGGTATGTGAAGGGTTTCGCCTTGACACTGTACCCGCACTCGTCTTATAGTTACTTTACTTCCAAGGTATTCCTGGCTTCAATTCCCTGCGGGTGCTAAGTATGTGAAGGGTTTTGCCTTGACACTGTACCCGTACCCGTCTTATAGTTACTTGGTTGCCGAGGTATTCTTGGCTTCAATTCCCTGCAGGTGCTAAGTATGTGAAGGGTTTTGCCTTAACACTGTACTCGCACCTGTCTTATAGTTACTTGGTTGCCAAGGTAAGGGGTATAGTCCCGCTTACTTTTGAATCTTTGTAATTTGCGTTATAAACGTTACATGACTTGCGCATGCATATTTTAGTTTATTTTAGCAATTTTCCCAGTGTTTTAAGTTAACCGTTCGACGCGCGGTTGTCAATAGGTTAGTGTTCAGTTTCCTCTATCATGATTGTGCGGGTAGGACCGTCACTTTCATTTAGTGGGATGACCAATCTTCACCTATAACTGACCTGCGTGGAGGTTTGTCGTTTTTTGTGTTTATGCGGGTTTTGCCGCCGTCCACACGCAGCGACTTCTTTCCATATTTATGCGGTGAATACCGGCATACCGTCCGGAAAGTTTATAAATGTAAAGCGATCAACACAATGTGAAAGGAGAATCATTTCCATTAGAAGTGGCCCCAGGCCGTTTCTTTATAAGTTTGGAATTGATCTACATGTAACATTTGCGTAATTGAGCTCCATTCCATGTTCTTGGGATGGGGGTGCCATCGAGCCTTTCGAGCCGGTATGCGCCCTTCCCAAAACTTCTTTGATAATGTATGGCCCTTCCCAGACGGGGGCCAGCTTTCCTGGGCGTTCTTGGTTCGAAGCCTCGTTGTTACGCAGTATGTAGTCTCCGACATTGAAGTTGCAGAGTTTTACCCGCGTGTTGTAGTACTTTTGCATTTTTCGCTTGTAGTTCTCTTCACGCACTGCGGCTAAGTCTCTGCGTTCTTCGGTTAGCATAAGATCTAACCGTATTTCCGCATCATTGTCCTCTGGATGAATCAAGACCCTTGGTGAGGGTAGACCAATTTCGACCGGGACCATGGCTTCCATGCCATAAGTGAGGCTGAACGGGGTTTCTCCCGTACTTGCCTTTTTCATCGTTCTGTGTGCCCAAAGGACGTGTGGAAGTTCGTCCACCCAGCCGGATCTGTGTTCCAATAGTCTTTTCTTTATGCCATCGACGATGCTCCTATTCGCTCTTTCCACCTCACCATTAACCTGCGGGTGCGCCACTGAGGTAAAGGTGTGGGTGATTTGAAGTTCTTTCAGCCACTGTTGTAGCTTCTTGTCAGCAAAGTTGGTGCCGTTATCGCTCACCAAATTCTGTGGAAGCCCGAAACGACAAATAATAAATTCCCAAATAAATTTCTTGATATGTTTTGCGGTTGTTTGGGCTAAGGGTTTTGCTTCTATCCACTTAGTGAAGTAGTCGATGGCGACCACTAGATATTAAACGTTCCCTGCTGCTGTGGGAAATGGGCCTGTCACATCAATGGCCCACTTCTGAAATGGCCATGAAGAGGTGACTGGAACAAGTTCGTTCTTCGGGCGATGCGTGTTAGGTGCGTAGAGTTGGCAAGACCTACACTTTCTGATGTATGCCAGTGCATCCGTATGCATCCCCGGCCAAAAGTATTCCGCGTTGTTTAGCTTAGCTACAACTGCGCGTGGACCTGCGTGTATCCCACAGATGCCTTCGTGTACTTCCCTTAGGAGGTAGTCGGCATCTTGGTCGTCAACACATCTGAGGAGTGGGCCAAGAAAGTTACGTCTGTAAAGGATGTCATCGATGAGTTGATAGTTCAGTGCTTTACAGCGTAGTTTTCTTGCCTGTGTTTTCGACTCTGGTAGTATACCCGCCGCAAGGTAATTTATTATTGGTGTCATCCACGTTTCCGTGCCGGTTTGGATGACACAGACTTCTTTGTGTGGGACTGGTGGTGCTCCAAGGAGTTCAATGCGGATGTCCTTTCCCAAGTGGGTGAAAGCCAATGACGCAAGCTTGCTTAACGCATCCGCAGATTTGTTTTCGCTACGCTTGACGTGTATGACCTTACAATCGTTAAAATCGCGCATGAGGGTTTTTGCTTGAGCGAGGTACAAGGCCATTGTGTCGTTCATGGCCGTGTACGTCCCATTTATCTGATTGGCTACTAACATGGAATCCACATGGGCTTCCAAGTTCTTCACTCCCATCTTACGCGCAATCCTTAACCCGGCCAAGAATGCTTCATACTCAGCCTCGTTATTCGTACTTGGAAAATCTAGTCGAATAGCGTAAGTGTATTCTTGGCCTGCTGGGTTGGTTAGTTTTAACCCTGCGCCTGAGCCCTCGTTGTTGGCTGCTCCATCAGTGTAAAGTCGCCAGACATCATCGATGTCCTGTGCTGGAGAGGGTTGAGCCTCGTCCTGGCACTCTTTCTCCCGCGAGGCGGGGACTTCGGCAATAAAGTCGGCCAAGACCTGGCCTTTTATGGCTGGCCTTGGCTTGTACTTTATCGCGTATTCTCCCAATTCTATTGCACATTTGGCTAGGCGTCCCGACAGTTCGGGTTTGCCTAAAACGTTTGCAAGTTTGAAGTTGGTGAGAATGGTGATTGGGTGACCTTGAAAATATCGTCTTAGTCTGCGTGAAGCCTGTACAAGTGCTAAGACTAATTTTTCCAGGGTAGAATACCTGGTTTCGACGTCTGTTAGGAGACGGCTAACATAGTAGATTGGCATCTGGATGCCTTTTCGCTCGACTAGCAGGACGGCCCCGGTTGCTCTATCTGTGGCGGAGAGGTATAGGATTAATTCCTCTCCCACTTCTGGTGCTGTGAGCGTTGGGAGTTCGATCAAGCGTAACCGAATTTCCTGAAAAGCTGCTTCCGTTTCTGGTGTCCAGCGGAAGTGCGTTTTCTTTAAACAGTTTCTCAGCGTCGACACGAATGGGAACGACCTATCCGCATGATTTGCCAAGAAGCGGTTAAGTGCAACTAGGCGTCCATTCAGTGTCTGAGCTTGCTTGATGGTAGTAGGTGATTTCATCTTGATAATGGCTTCGACCTTTTCAGGGTTCGCTCTGAAGCCATCTTTTGTAACAATGACTCCTAAGAACTTCCCTTCTTCCATCCCAAAGGAACACTTGCTCGGGTTGAGCTTCATGTTTATCCTTCTGAGTGTGTTGAATGTTTCTTCGATGTCTTTCAACATCGCTTCTGGGTCAAGGCTTTTGATGACCAAGTCATCCATGTATACTTCCAAGTTCCTCCCAATTTGGGCATGAAACTCTTTGTCCATCAGGCGTTGGTATGTGGACCCGGCATTCTTAAGTCCGAATGGCATCATTTGATAACAAAATGTGCCATCGGGCGTCCGAAATGCGGTTTTGTCCTGATCGTCAACGGCCATGTGGATTTGATGGTACCCTTTATACGCATCAAGGAAGCATTTAAGGCGAAACGGTGCTAACGAATCTACCTTAAGATCAATTTCGGGTAACGGGTAACAATCTTTGGGGCATGCTTTGTTCAAGTCTTTGAAATCTATGCACATGCGCCATTGCTTGTTAGACTTCGGTACTGTAACGGGATTTGCAACCCAAGTTTGATATCTGCTAACGCGTACGATGCCCGCGTCAAGGAGTTCCTTGACTTGGGTTCTACACGCGTTAGCTTGTTCCGCCCCCATTACTCTACGCTTTTGTATGACCGGCGTAAAAGCCGGGTCACACTTGAGCTTATGCTCTGCCTTACTTCGAGGTACACCAGTCATGTCAGCTGGTTTCCATGCGAAGATGTCAGCGTTTTTCTGTAGTAAGCGTTTGAGTAAGGTGCACGTAGGATCAGTGATTGTTGGGCCAATGGTAACCGCCTGGTCGGGGTATTTTCCATTGAAAGCCCATTCTTCTGGTTCGGTGATGGTGGGTTTAGCCATTTTTGGTTTGGGTGTTGATGAGACAGATGCGATGCATACCTGGGGAATACCGGTGACCATCGCCACGCCCTCAGCCGTTGGCCATCCCATCATGCCGTGGACTGAAGATACCATGGCATTGAATCTTGCCATCCCGTCTCTCCCGAAGAGAATGTCGTATGTGTGGTGTGGCTTCCTCATTACGACAAAGTCTACGTCTTCTGTGCGGGAGTGTTTCCCGTCTGTGAGAATGACGGGGAAGGATAGGATACCCAGGGGGGTGTTTATGCTGCCGTCAAATCCTTCCATCGAGGCTTAGACCGTTTCCAGGCGTTCTTTGTCTTCGTCGTCTAGCTTGTCGAAGAACTGCCTGTACATAACCGTTGACGAGGCGCCGTTGTCAACAAGAGTGCGGGAAGTGATGTAGTGTCCCAGCTGGCTTTTGATGATTATAGCGCCTTCTTTGCTGGGTCCTCCCGGTACTCGCGGGAAGCGCACCTCAGCTTCCTTCCATGCGCATGGTTCTGCCATCCGTCTTTTTCTTCCTCTGATGTTACTATGAACCATGTGGATGCTGATGTCAACGGGCTTTCGTCCGTTGCTTTTGTATCGGTTGTCATTCTTCCTTCCATTCTTGATTGATGCCACAAGGTGTGTAAGTTTTCCATCCTTGACGAATGTTTCAATAATATCCCTCAAGGATGAACACTTCTCAGTGGTGTGACCCTTTGTCCCGTGAAAGTCACAGTATTTGCTCTGATCCGCGTCAGGCCAGTGCCGGACCGTTGGAGCTTTTGGCCATTTTAGTTTCTCAGTGGCAAATATCTCCGTGACGCTTTTGATGAGCGGCGTCCACCGGGGGTGTCGGCTTGACGGGTGCGTGTTATCCCTTCCGCCTACTAAAGAGCGAGAGCTGGATGTGGTGTCAAAGTTTACCCTTAACTGCCAAATGCCTAGCTTCCTCTTTTTGTTTTGTCGGGCGGTCCGGACGTTGTGTTCTCTAGTCCTCTGCGTGTAGAGGCTTGTACCCTGGGGCAGATCCCCACCCAGCTGCTTCTCTGTTTCGGCAAAGCGCTTGGCCGCCGTCATGATGGCATCCCATGTGGATGGCATGCCGTCTTTACCCGTCAACGTGCGGATCAGCTCTGGGTATTCGGCGCCCTGGATGAAAGCGGCGCGAACAAGATTTTCGCTTATAACGCCCAGACTCAACTTTTTCGAGTTGAAGCGAGTGATGAAGTCTAGTAAAGATTCATCCTCCTCTCTAACGCAGTTGAGGATCGTCCACTGCTCTTCAGTATATTTCATCTGTTGACTGAAGTGTTGGCTGAACTTGTGTTGGAAGTCCGCCCAATCGTAGATGTGGTGGACCGATAGACGGTCAAACCACGCTCTAGCCGCTCCAACCAGCGTCATCTGGAACATATAACACCACGTGGGTTCCGTCCAGTTGCTGACGGTTGCCCCCGCTATGAATCTGTTCAGGTGATCATCTGGGTCGGATATACCATCATAAGTGCCGATGCTGGGCATCTGCTTGGCACTTTTCGGAGCGATTGCTTCCGCAATGTCCCTTGCAAACTTGGATGTTCCCGCGTTTGCAGCAGTTGGTCTGAAGGTTTTGGAGAAGTCACGTGGGTTTCCCCCCGCGTTGCTTTGTTTGAAGGTTTCTCCAAAATTCCTTCTCGGTTGGAAGTCCGTTTCGTTACGCTTCCCTTTCGCCCTATGGCGAGGGTTTGCGTCACTGTCGGACTCTCGATCATCGTCCGAGGACTCGCACTCATTGCTCATGTTGAGCCGTTTTCGAGTGCTTCCGAACTCGTCAGCCTGTTGGAGTGAACGTAAGCGTTCGTCCAACTCAGCTTGGAATTCCTTCTGACGTGCTTCCGCCCACGCTTTAACTTTATCAAGTGTTTGGCGGGGGAACCTCGTCTGTCGTCTTTCTGCCTGGGTATCAATGAATCCCAGGGGATGATTATTTACTTCACTTGCCCCGGCTTGGGTAACCGGGGTAGTGTTCGTAAAATTTACTGCACTTTCCCCGGCTTGGATAACCGGGGTAGTGTTCGTAAATACTGTGTACTCGCCGGTGTTCCCCCCAGCGGCTGGGGTTGTGGTTACCTGCGTTTCTTGGTCACTCGTTGGCCTTGGCAACGGAGTCACCTTGACCGTCTTTCCAGAAGTTTGAAAAAACTGTAAAAGAATAAGTTCTAGCTTTTATGCACGGATGGCGCCAATGAAGAAACACTAATTGAACCCGGGCAGATTACGGATAATCTGGGGGTTAAATAGATGTTTCCCACGAGGGGTTAAGTTCGGCAAAGATGGTTCTTCTGATGACCTGCAAAACAGACACCGTGAGCTCGTCATTGAGAAGGGGGGGGGGGTACCTCATTGTGACCACCCTCCGGCGTGAGAATCAGACTAGATTGCTCTTGAATATAAGTGTATATTAAGAGATTGCTAGAGAAGATAAGATAATGAGATATCAGGTAATGTAAGATAATGTAATGTGTCCACACCATTCCAAGGTGTTGGAGTATTTATAGCCGAAGGTAGGTTTCCAAGAAGGTACAGCCGGCTGAATAGTATTCCTGCTCTGCCAACTGTGGGCTACGCACGTGCCATGCTGGTGGTTGGTGGGTAGGCAGCGGCTGATAGTGACCAGGCCGGCTGTGTACTATTCATGTTCCACCAACTGCAGGCTATGCACGTCCTCCGACAGGTTGGCGAGTAGGCAGCGGCTGATAATGACATACAGTACAAGAGCGTGCTGCTCGTCATACTGTTGTCAGTGAGCTGTCGTATCTTTGGTCAGATCTTTTGTCCATACCTCGTCAGGTACAGTACAAAAGATCCTCCAGTATCGTACGGACTGGCTCATTTGGGCGGGAGTTTTCCCGGCTTTGTGCGGGAGTGTTCCCGGCTTTGTGCGGGAGTGTTCCCGGCTTGCTCACTCCTTCTTCAGGTGACATTACTGAATTATTTAAGAGTTAAGTGCCTTGTGCGTGTAGCCTTGCTGCGTGGGTAGCCTTCCCTGATGGCTAGTATCCGTTGCTGCGGGAACAGGCGGAGTACGTCGACCATTGGGAGGCTTTTCCTGCGGGAACAGCTTGCGTACTGCGCGTAAGGACGTCACGTCTCTGAGCATGGTGAGTCCTGCGGATCCAGTTGGTTTCTGCGCAGACGTCTCTCTTCAAGGTGAGTCTTTGCGAGTTTAGCCTTTGCGCAGACGTCCCTGTTGCAGGTGAGTCTTGCGGGTTCAACTGCGCAGACGTCTCTCTTTGAGGTGAGTCTTGCGGGTCCAACTGGGTTCTGCTGGGACCTACCTCTTCACAAACCAACATACAACTTGTCACCAAACATAGCGAAATATGAGATTTTAAAAGATTAAATATAGCATAAAAACTATGTATGTAAATGTAATCTCGGTTCTAATTCTGTTTTGAGAAAGAATATAGGAAGCTAGTACAATGAATAAAAGAGCCAACAGAAGACAGTTTAAGATTGGTATGCTGACAAAAAAGTGTTAACGAAACCTCTCAGTTGAAAAAATCACTAGAATAGAAAGAATAATTTATGAAACTTTTAAAGTAATTACTGCAAATTCGAATTTCAGTGACGAATTCAACAAAAATTAATTCACGAAAACTGAAGCATATAAACATCAGATCTGGAGAAAAAAACTATTGGGCGCGTTCGTTTCACGGAATGAAATGAAATTGGAATTTGCATAGGATTTTGAATTTAAAGGAATTGGAATTTAAACATTCCCATAGGAATGGAATTTGCTGGAATTGGAATTCCAATTCCATCTAACGGGTTTGGTTGGCCAATGAGTCGGAGGCAATCATTTTGACCCACTCTACCGACTACCCACAACGTTTTTGGACGACCCGGCCCGCTTCCACCCGATCCGGCCCCCTTTCGTTTTTTTGGTTTCGTTATTTTTTCCAGTTTCATTTGGTTCATTTTTTTTGCTTCAGTTGGTTAGTTTATTGGGTTTTGTTCCGGCTTGGTTTCGATTTTTTTGGTTCGTTTGGGTTGGTTTTTCATTTTCTGTTTTCTTCGATTTCGTTTTTTTCTTTTTTTTTTGTTCAGTTTTTTGGGTTTCGGCCCGTTTCGATTTTTTTGGTTCGTTTAGGTTGGTTTTTCATTTTCTGTTTTCTTCGATTTCGTTTTTTTCTTTTTTTGGTTCAGTTTTTTGGGTTTCGGCCCGTTTCGGTTTTCTTGGTTCGTTTAAGTTGTTTTTTCTATTTCTGTTTGGTTCAAGTTTTTTTTTTTTTTGCTTATTTTGTTTGGTTTTTTTTGGTTTTGTGTTTGGTTCAGGTTCATTTTTTTGCTTATCTTGTTCAGTTTCTTGGGTTTCCGCTCGGTTCGGTTTTTTTGGTTCGTTTATGTTGTTTTTTTCGGTTTCTGTTTGGTTCAAGTTCGTTTTTTTTGCTTATTTTGTTCAGTTTTTTGGGTTTCAGCCCGTTTAGGTTTTCTGGTTCATTTTTTTCGGTTTCTGTTTGGTTCAAGTTCGTTTTTTTTGCTTATTTTGTTCATTTTTATGGGTTTCGGCCCGTTTCGGTTTTTTTGATTCGTTTATGTTGTTTTTTCGGTTTCTGTTTGGTTCAAGTTCGTTTTTTGCTTATTTTGTTCAGTTTTTTGGATTTCGGCCCGTATCGGTTTTTTTTGTTCGTTTTTATCGGTTTCTGTTTGGTTCAAGTTCGTTTTTTTTTTGCTTATTTTGATCAGTTTTTTGGGTTTCAGCCCGTTTATTTTTTTGGTTCATTTTTTTTCGGTTTCTGTTTGGTTCAAGTCCGTTTTTTTGCTTATTTTGTTCATTATTATGGGTTTCGGCCCGTTTCGGTTTTTTTGATTCGTTTATGTTGTTTTTTCGGTTTCTGTTTGGTTCAGCTTCGTTTTATTGCTTATTTTGTTTAGTTTTTTGGGTTTCGGCCCGTGTCGTTTTTTTTTGTTCGTTTTTATCGGTTTCTGTTTGGTTCAAGTTCGTTTTTTTTGCTTATTTTGTTCATTTTCTTGGGTTTCGCCCCGTTTTGGTTTTTTTGGTTCGTTTATGATGTTTTTTTTTCGGTTTATGTTTGGTTCAAGTTCGTTTTTTGCTTATTATATCCAGTTCATTTGGTTTCGGCCCGTTTCGGTTTTTTTGGTTCATTTATGTCGTTTTTTTTGTTTCGTTTCCGTTCGGGTTTAATTTTTTGTTTCGTTTTGTTCGTTTTCCTTTTTTTTGCTTCATTTTAGTCGGTTTACTCGGTTTGGTTTAACTTTTATTTTGGTTAGTTTTTTTTGGTCGGTTTATGTTTACTTTCTGTTTCGTTTTGGTTAGTTCGGTTTCGTTTCTTTTCGGTTTCTATTCTTTGTTTCGTTTTGGTCCATGAAATGGCCGGGGCGTCGGCGGACCGGGTCGGGTTGAGCCGAACTGACCCTGACGTCAAACCGAACACACACTGACGCGGGGCGCCGAACCGAATGCGAGCTGAACCGGGGCGTTGACCCAAACGCAATCCGTCCCGGAGCACTGAGCTGAAAGCGCTAAGACTCGGAGCGTCGACCTGAATGTGAACACACCCGAAATGTCGAACCGAAGGCGACCATGTTAGTCGCCTAATTGAAGATCCATCAAATTTACTTTAATTCCTTCACATGATGGAAGGATTTAGAATCCCTTTGTTTAAAGGAATTTGAAGGAATTGAATTCCAATTACAATTCCAATTCCAATTCCAATTCCTTGTCAACTGAACACACCAAAATGGAATTAAGATTCCAATTCCAACGAAACGAACACGCCATGTCATGTGATTTTAATTCCAATTCCTTTGAATTCCCACGAATTCTGTGAAACGAACGCGCCCTTAGAATCAGCACAACAAATTCAATTTCATAACGTCCTAAACCATACGCTTACTCAACAAAATACAAATATAAACTATACAATTTCATCGCCTTCTCCGTCATCTTCTTCAACCTCAACCTCACTGTCAATTTCAACACCAGCAGTTTCTTCAATCAGGTTAACAGAAGATTCAACTTCCAAATCCTCTTGAATAAACATCTTCATGTTTCACAAATTCCAAGCAGTTTTTTGTTCGGAAACTGGGGGAGAACAAGAGGCAGGGTCGTTTAATCTGGGTCGTTGAAACTTTGTATGGAGAGAATCAATGTCAAATTTAAACTGGGGGTGTCAAATGGGTTGGGTTGGGTCGAACGAGTCATGAGTCGAAATGGGTCATGGGTCGAAACGGGTTTGGGTCGAAACGAGTTTGGGTCAGAACGAGTCAATTTAAAAAAAAGGGTTGTTTTGGTTTGGGTCAGAACAAGTTAGGGTCGGTTTGAGTCAGAACGAGTATTGGGATTTTTTTTTGTTTTTTTTGAACGAGGATAACGGTACTGTAATAATAATAATAGTAATAATAACAACCGTAACAACACACATAATTGATGATGATGGTGGTGGTGGTGGTTGTGATGGTGGTGGTGGTGGTGTTGGTGGTGGGTGGTGGTGGCGGCGACGACAACGACGACGACGACGATGATGGTGGTGAAACATTTCTCATCAAATATGATTTCTTTAACTAGCTTGATATCCTAAGCATAGCCATTTTCGGATTACCAAGATTTAGAGAAATACATCATAACTTATATCTCATCATTTTTAAGTACGATATAAGGATCCGTGTTTCGATAATGTATCAAAGTATTTCTGTCTTTCAAGAACATGAATCGATCATGAACGATTGCCAATAGAATTGACAATCACCAACTTTGAATTAGTGATTTAAGATGGTGAAACATTTCTTATCAAAAGATAATTGTAATATAACCATGTACTTTACTAGACTACATCACATGTTTTATATAATTATCAAGTAAAACAAAGCTTCCTCATAGATTTTAGATGGTAAAAGGAGTTTAGCTCATAATGAGCATGATGATAAACATTAATATGAATGATGATAACAAATACATGATTAAACTTGGAATGATCTAACCAAATGTAGACGAATCTTCCTTCTTAATGATGGTGATGATGGATGATGATGATGATTGACGGTGATGACCCCCAAGCCTTCAAACTCTTCACTAAATCTTCTATGTGAGTGTCAGTGTGTGTTTTTATAAGAGAAAACCGGATAGAACTCTTTTCAAGGCACACTCTTCAAATGGCACAAGAGCCACTATTTATAGGCTGTCTGGAGAGAGAAGCATGGCCCCGTGCTTTATTAAGCATGACCTCGTGTCTACGTGTCCCAGTTGCATGTTGTCAGATCGTACATGATGACTCACCACGGCCCCGTGCTTCCTAAGGCATGGCCCCGTGCCTTTTAGTGACATGTGCTAATTCTTTTTGTCGTTTCTGAAAGGTGAGCATGTCCCCGTGCTTAGGTAGGCACGCCCCTGTGTTTTATTATGATATGTGCAAAATTTATTTTGTTTTTTTCTAGAAGGTGACCACGGCCCCGTGTCCATTGAAGCACGGCCCCGTGTCTAGTTGTCCGCTATTTTGTCTTTTCTTGTAGATTTTTGTCTTTTCTGATTGGTAAGCACGGCCTCGTGCTTTCAGAAGCACGGCCCCGTGCTTCCAGAAACACAGTCCCATGTTTTGCTGTTTTCATGGGTTTTCTTTGGTTTTTCTTCGGTTTTTTGTTCGTTTCTTCGTTTGAGGCTTGGATTCACCTGAAAATACATTTTAACATGATAAGTAGTTATTTTAACAATATTATACGATAGATGTTGAGTTTTTAGAGATTATTTGATGCTAAAAAGATGTATATTATTATATACATCAAACATCCCCACACTTGAACCTTGCTTGTCCTTAAGCAAGCTACTTATAAATATTCTCTAAAAATAGAAAATTAGGACTATAGCTTAAACATCCCAAAAGAGTTCCAAGAAAATAGGAACAAAATAGCCAACCTTAAATCATAGGAATATATGTAGTGATATATAAAAAGGTGATTTGTTTTTATGAGTTTCTATTTATGCAAACTGTTACGTTCTCACAATGTTCACTCACTCTCGGTTTTATATCTGTTCATACCTATGATGTATGTATGTGAACACTCCTTAGCCAAAATGTGACCTGTGATAAATAAGCTTGTAACAAGTTCAAATCTCCACTTTTTTAAAGGGTTGCATAAGTTAGAAGGTAATAATGGTTGATTTTGGGTAAGAAGGGATTTTGGTATTGGTGGTCCGGGGTTTGAGTTATTGAGGATGGTAAATACAACTTCTACTGATTGTCGGGAGTCTTGAGATGTCTTCATTGGTTAGCTCCCCTTAATTTTTTTTATCTCTCTAGTGACTCTTTTAAGGTCAGATCGTCAAGACCAGTTTTGTCGAGGATGTGGGCAAGTTCTTCCTCAATCCTGTTCTGAACATAACTCCCAACTCTAATGGATCGTTCGGCTTTGAGCCTAATAGCCCCCACCCTCATTAGTTCGGTATAGTCATGCTGAGAATGAGTTTGACTTTTTCTACATCTTCCTTCGTGGGACCAGCTTCCGCAACCTAAGCATCGTTCATATCTTTTAGCTCTTCTCTTCATTGCGTTTTTGGAAATTCCACATAATGGTGGCCTTTGTTCTTCTTGGCGCCACTTTTTTCTCACCTCATTGCTAAAGAGAAAGATTCTCTCCCTAAGTTCTGGAGGCAACCTAGGTTTTGTGAAGTGTATGCAGCAAAGGAAATTAAAATCGAAATAATGCATTTCCAGTTCTCTAGGGTCTGCCGGTAAAAGACCAACGTTGTATTTTACCGGTGAGATAGATAAAGTGGTAGGGTTTAGGTTTTGAGTTTTGTAATTTGGCGAATGGTTTGATGGAATTGTGATAATATTATCTTCTTCCTTATACAACGCTTCGTGCGGTCTTGAAATGAATAATTGTGACAAGTTCTAAATCACACGAAACATATGACTCACTCAAAGCTTCCGAAAAAATTATTTTTATGGCATGAGGTTTATCTCATAGTAACGGTGGAATTGGGTATTAACGCCATATTTTGCATAAATTTATTCTCAATATTACAAAACTTCTTTTTACCTTTTCACTTTTTAGTGATTGGTTATTTGCGAAAAAAATTTCTTGGTTTTCTCTTTAGGTTTAAAATAATCTTTGTTTGCTGCAAAAATATTTGTTGATTTAGAGAATTTTTATAATTAATTGAACAAACAATTGGTCAAGTAATTCCCCTCCCCACACTTGAATCTCACATTGTCCTCAATGTGAAAAGATTTATGAAAAGATAAAAATTCTAATTGAGTATCATGGGTTAAAATGGAGAGTTACTTCCCTAAGGGTTAACGAAATTTTGACAGAGCGTCCCCTGCTTATCGTTCGTTTTCCTGTTTTTGTACCTGTATAATATAAAACTGCAAACAACCACAAGCATAATCTGCTGAAAATTGGGTATGGAATCATCCATCCCTTGCCCTATCGGGCTAAATTAGTTCATACCATAATGTCTTGGCACCTATGGCCATAAGAGTATCCAAACCATCAAATAAACAAACACACAAATAAGACAGAAAGAAAATTGTTTAAAAACACATAATAATGTCTTGAAATACTACCAGACCATGCCCATGCCCATGCCCAATCTACCTGTGCTGCCAATCATCAGTTACCCGTTTCTGGGTCAAATGGTCCCCACTGCCTGTCCATACGATAGCCTAATCGATCAATCTCTCGCCTCGTCTCTGCGTATTCAGCTGCTCGCTGTGCATCTGAGGCAGCCATCTGCTCTGTAATCCTGTTAAATGAGGCGGTAGTGTTAGCTGAGAATTGATCAGTTAGTCCATATATACCCTTGAAAGAGTATCGTCTGTCGTTTGACGAGCTGGGGCCGGCCCCTGATGAAGATGGGCCTCCTCTCTGACGGTAAGTGCGGCGGCGGCTCTGTCTGGGTGGTGATGTCCTTCTTCTCTCGGGCACATCCTGTATCATCATCTCTGCTGGGTCTTCCGGATCCCAAACCTGGTTGTACTTATCACAAAATCTCCACACATTCGGGTCAATTTGCTGAACCATTTGCATGCTTTCATAGTAATCAAGGTTGAGAGCTATCGGGCCTGGGCTTGGGGTTCCTTCTATATCCACACCATAGGCCTCATAAAGGTTGCGGATCCAAGGACCACCGAAGATCCGGGTGTTTCCTCGAGCACTTGCATTTGTCACAAATAGTTTGCAGAATAGCATCGTGATATTGCATGCTATGTCCTTCTTCATGCAGTACAACGCCCAAAGATCCCTCAGGTTGACAACCCCTTCACTCTGACCTCGAGCCGTGACGGTGTGACTGAGCAAACGGTGGATGTACCTCATTAGTGGGTCACACAGTGCTGTGATTTTTGAAACGCTTGCCTTATATTCTGTTGTACCATAACTCAACTGTTCCCAAGCCTCTGCCCTTGTGTCACCTACTTCAGCTTCATCATCATCACCTTCATTTGTAAATGTTGTTTTGGCGTCAAACCAGATGTCTTAGTCAGTTTCCTTGGTCGTGTAAATGCCCAGATCAACTCCTAGTTGGGTGACAGAAGTTGTATGCCATGTACCCCCACATCGAAACTCGATTGCCTCTTCATCCCACATGTCAAACTTCTTCTTTTTTATATTGAAAGAGGCCAAGAATTCCTTTGTTAGTTCTGTCACCGCTTCCCCTGTTTGACCAAAAATCCGTCTCCATGGTCCTCTTACAATGTTCTCATAACGGTTCCATTGGTTGACGTGTCTCAGAGTGTCTTCACATGCATAGAAGTTAGCTTCTGGATACCTTCAGTTAAGATGAGTTAATCTTGCATTAGCTTGTCTGTCCCTTGTTTTGCGGTTTGGGAAGACTAGAAATACATGAACATCCTCTCCATACTCGTCCATCTGCAATTTACATCCGAATTAGTCAAATTTCTGAAAAAAAAAATCAATTTCCTGGAACAGAGAGCAAAGCACGGCCCCGTGTTGTTGCCACTGTTTCAGTTTCCTATGATTTTGACTTTTTGTTGACCATGGTTCGTGATGTTTTGGGCATGGCTCGTGTTTTTAATACTGACTTCTATCATATTCAGATTCGAACCCTCGTTTCAGACCGGTTATAACAATTAGGCTTATTGGATTGTCGGGTGTTTATGCCAAGACCCAAAACCTGAATTTCCCCTTTCAATTAAACCTTAACCATCAAACATTCAACAATCTATTCATCTTATCCTAGCAAAATAACCCATATCCTTATCTGGTTTAGACCCAATTTGATTTATTCGAGAGATTTTAGGGTTAGACTAAACCTAGAATGACGAATTTGAACAATGCAATTGTTAAATTAACATACCTTTGGTTTTGAATTGAAGATTCGATGAAGAAATTAGTGAATTATTGGATGGTCGACCGTTTTTAGTCCAGAAACGTAGTGAATGTTAGGGTTGGTGGTTGGAAAAGGTTATTTTAATAATTTAAAACTCGTAACTGCACTGGGAACAAAAGCATGGCGCCGTGCTTTTGGAAGCACGGTACCGTGCTGCATGATGCAGACAATATCCTTTTGATTTTTGTTTATTTTTTGAGCTGGTTCGTTTTTTAACTGGTTTTATTTTCTGGTTAGTTTGAGACAGTAATTAAAAATTCTAAACTTCATTAAAACATAAAACACAAAACATAAAAACATAATTAAACATAGTGGAAATGAAATTTACAACAACAATTATTGATTCTAACACATAACACTAGCGGGAGCAACTTCAACATGAGACAAAGTCAGAACTTCAACGACCACCATTCCCGAACAAGTCTTGGATGTGTGGTGGTGCTCGTTTGGCTTCCAAGAGCTCGGAGAGCTTTTTGTCGAGCTTAACGATTTCTCGGTTGAGAAAGTTAAGCTTGGATGCCACATCTTTGTGGTGGCCATCCACAACATGGAAGTATTCGAACCTCAGTAGTTCGACTTTGTTGATTAGCTCGATTACGCGAGCTTCGGTTTGAATGTTGCTTTCAACTTGGTCTCTCATGATACATTGTAGCCTCATGACCTCTTCCTCAAGATTTGAGGAAGACTCATGTTGCCTGCCCTTCCTCACTGGTCTCCATTCAACCTTCTTGCTTTCCATTCCAGTAATGTTGTGTTTGGTGTGAATGGAATAGTGAGTTTATACATGCATTATATAGAGACTGGAAAGTTGAACACGGCCCCGTGCTTATAGAAGCACGGCCCCGTGCTGTTAGGGGAATAAATGTTTCTAATTCAGAGAATTGTATGGAGTCAGCGCGTATCATGCTAAAGATTCTGGGGTGACCATGGCCTCGTGCTTAGGGAAGCACAGCCCATGCTTATTTTCACAGATGTTTTTCTTGTAATATTTAGCAAAACGCGAGAGCTGGAATTCTTAGAATGACGTTTAGAATGATAATTTAGAAGTTTGGTCATCTAAAAATTACTTTCCATTAAAATTATAAAGGTCCTACAACAATTACCGGATAAGCCTGGTTTTCCTAAAAATAAGAAAATAATTGGGTTAATCCCGAAATCCTAACACATTGTGCATAATGCACTTGTTTACACATAAAAGCAAACAATTAAGTTTCCTAGATGTTTCCAAAAGGCTCTCCTCCTCCGAATGGTCCAGGTGGTGGAAAGTACGTGAAACCAAGAACTTGAAACTGGAGTTGTTCGTTGATGTCTCGAAGTTCCATTTTCATGTTTTCCACCGATTCGGTGAGTTGAACGAGGCACATCTCTGCAAGGATGTTCATTTCGGTGAGCTCCTTGACGAGTTCTTGAAGTTTCAAGAGAAGCTCGGTTTTGGAAACATGGCGGGCATCGTTTCTCGGGCGTCGGGAAATGGGGATTGCTTCACTTATTTCAGTCGGCATGTTTGAGCTTTCAGAGACTATTGGTTTGTTTTTGGTTGGTTCAAGGAATGCAATGACACAATGTGCCTTTTATAGCCAACCAGTACCCCAAGCATGGCCCCATTATACAAGCACAACATGTGTGCTCTACTACAAGTAACAACATGGAAGCACGGCCCATGTTTTTGTTCTGACAATTCTGTTACAAACCAGTCTGACTGAGATTTTTGCAGCGAAGATGTCGGTCCGCGATTTTTGGCACGGGACCGTGCTTTTGGAAGCACGCCCCCGTGGTTTTAATTTTTTATTATTATTTTTTTTATAATTATTTACAAGGCCTAGTTTTTTTGAATGTCTTGGCCAGACCTTGGTTTCTTTGATTTCCTATTTAGTGAGTTGGAGGGTTAATACCTCCAGAACTTCTTCAAATGGACCATCGATATATGGCTTTAATCGATGTCCATTTACTTTGAACTTTTGGCCATTTGAATTTGAAATATCAATTGTCCCATAGTCAAAAACTGATTCAACTATGTATAGACCTGTCCATCGAGATTTCAATTTTCCAAGAAACAGACGTAGACGAGCGTTGTATAACAGCACATGGTCGCCGGTTTGAAAATTTTTGTTTCCTTTCAAATGGGCGTCGTGTAGGCGTTTTGTCTTTTCCTTGTAAGACCATGAATTTTCATAGGCCAATGTTCTTAGTTCCTCGAGCTTACGAATTTGATCTCCCCGATTTATGCCGGCGGATGTTAGATCAAGGTTTACTGCTCTGAGGGCCCCGTAGGCTTTGTGTTTTAATTCTACTGGTAGATGACATGCTTTCCCGTAAACGAGTTTGAAGGGTGTCGTTTCTATGGGGGTTTTGTAAGCCGTCCTGAGGGCCCACAAAGCGTCATCTAACTTTTCTGCCCAATTCTTGCGATTCATTCCTACAGTTCTTTCTAAAATCCTTTTAATTCCTCGATTTGAGACCTCCACTTGCCCACTAGTCTGAGGGTGATATGGTGTTGCCAGTCGGTGGTGAACCCCATGTCGTGCTAAGACATTGTTTATTAGAGTGTTACATAAGTGGGTACCTCTGTCGCTGATTAGGGCCTTCGGAGTACCAAATCATGAAAATAATATTTTCAGAAATCTTACAACTACTCGAGCGTCGTTAGTGAGAAGAGCTTGTGCCTCTACCCATTTAGATACGTAATCGACTGCTACAAGGATGTATTTATTTCCGAATGAGTTAGGAAATGGGCCCATGAAATCTATTCCCCATACATCAAAGATCTCACAAATTTGAATGCCCTTTTGAGCCATCTCATTTTTGGATGAGATGTTCCCGGCTCTTTGACAAGCATCGCATGCTTGGATCAAAGTATGTGTATCTTTGTATATGGTGGGCCAGAAAAATCCCGCATCAAACACTTTTCTGACCGTAGTGGCGGTACCGTGGTGTCCACCAGTTGGTCATTCATGGCAGTGTTTGGGGATGTCTAAAGCCTCCTTGCCTGATATGCACCTTCGAATAACTTGATCAGCGCCTATCCTAAATAAGTATGGATCTTCCCAGAAGTAAAACTTGAGGCCGGAGAAGAATTTCTTTCGTAGTTGATGAGTAAGCCCTTTTCTTATGATTCTACAAGCTAGGTAGTTTGCGAGGTCGGCATACCAAGGGCTTTCGTCTCTTTCCTCTATGATGGCTTGGATGTGCATGAGAATTTCATGTGGGAAATTAGCGTTGATAATTTCTTTGTGAAGTTCTTCAGGAGCTGGGCATTCTAAGCGCGAAAGGTGGTCTGCGACGACATTCTCTGCTCCCCTTTTGTCTTTAACTTCAATGTCAAATTCTTGGAGTAGTAGGATCCATCGGATAAGTCTGGGTTTGGCATCTTGTTTGTTGAAAAGGTAACATATGGTGGCATGGTCGGTGGCAACTATGGTTTTGGAAAGAACGAGTTATGATCTAAATTTTTCAAAGGCAAAAACTACTGCTAGTAACTCTTTTTCTGTTGTGGTGTAATTTTCTTGTGCATCGTTAAGAGTTTTACTGGCATAGTAAATTGGGTGAAATTGTTTTTCTTTGCGTTGTCTGAGTACGGCTCCAACTGCAAAGTCGCTTGCATCGCACATGATTTTTAATGGAAGGGTCCAATCGGGTGTAGTCATGATTGGTGCGTTGAAAAGTTTGTCTTTCAATATGTTGAACGATTCAACACATTCTTCAGAGAAGACGAAGAGTGCGTCTTTCTCCAGAAGTTTGGTCATAGGTCTAGAAATTTTGGAAAAGTCTTTTATGAAGCTACTGTAGAAGCCTGCGTGACCTAGAAAACTTCTAATGGCTTTGACTGAAGTTGGCGGCGGAAGTTTGGATATGGTTTCTATTTTGGCCCTATCAACTTCTAGTCCTGCTTGGGATATCTTGTGACCTAGAACAATGCCTTCCTTTACCATAAAGTGGCATTTTTCCCAGTTGAGTACTAAATTCACTTCTTCACACCTAGTCAACATTTTGTCAAGGTTTTTTAGACAATGATCAAAGGAGTATCCAAAGACTGAGAAGTCGTCCATGAAAACTTCCATTGAGTGCTCGATCATTTCATGAAAGATGGCCACCATGCAACGTTGAAAGGTGGCTGGAGCATTACATAATCCAAATGGCATTCTTCGGTAAGCGAAGGTTCCATAAAGACATGTAAATGTGGTTTTCTCCTGATCTTCAGGAGCAATGGGAATTTGGAAATATCCGGAAAATCCATCAAGAAAACAATTGAACATTTTTCTAGATAATCGCTCAAGCATTTGATCGATAAAGGGAAGTGGAAAATGATCTTTTCTTGTGGCGTCATTAAGCTTCCGGTAATCAATGCAAACTTGCCAGCCTGTGATGGTTCTCATTGGCATCAGCTCGCCCTTCTTGTTCGTTACGACCGTCATTCCTCCTTTCGTGGGTACTACTTGAACGGGACTTACCCAAGGTGAATCTGAGATTGGGTAGATTAATTCGGCATCAAGGAGTTTGATTACTTCCTTCTTCACCACATCTTGCATGTTGGGATTGAGACGTCTTTGATGTTGGACCACGGGTTTGTATTCTTCTTTCATGAGGATTTTGTGAGTACAAAAGGAGGGAATGATGCCCTTGATATCCATGATCTTCCATGCGATGGCATTCTTATGGTTTTTGAGAACCTTAAGAAGTTCGTCTTTCTCTTCTTTGAAAAGGTGAGATGAAATAATTACTGGGAGTTGAGAATCTTTTTCTAGGAAGGCGTATTCGAGATGGTTTGGTAGTTCTTTTAATTCTAAGGCTGGTGGTTCTTCGATTGATGGTTTTGATTTTTCATTGTTTTCAGTGATTTCATATACTACTTCTGTTGCTTCATGATAGTTATTCACAGTATTGATATTATCGTTTTCTAAAATGGGTTTGTTGATTGTTTTGTCTAAGACTTGTGTTTCTAGTGGTGTACTGATGGAGGAATCTCGCATATAGCAACTCACGATGGAATCTATGATGTCAACACAGTATAATGTGTCATCGTACTGTTGCGTATATTGCATAGATTTTCCTATGTCAAAAGTGATTTTCTCATCATTGACCCTGAGAGTGAGCTTGCTGGTGCAAACATCAATAATAGCCTTTGCGGTGGCTAAGAAGGGTCTTCCTAAAATCAGATGTACACTTTTGTCTTCCTCCATGTCTAAAATCACAAAATCTACTGGTAAAACAAATTTGTCAATCTTGACAAGCATGTTTTCAACAATACCCCGAGGATATTTAACAGATCGGTCAGCGGCTTTGGTTCTCCTATCCCTAGTTTTGCAAAAACCGCTAAGGCATTAAATTAATACTAGCTCCTAGGTCAGCCAGGGCATTGCTAACAGACAAATTTCCTATAAGACAAGGGATAGTAAAGCTCCCTGAATCGGTTATTTTTGTCGGCAGCTTGTTTTGGAGGACTGCTGAACATTATTCACTTAGGGTGACATGCGAGAGCTCCTCCAGGTTCCGTTTGTTTGTCAGCACTTCTTTGAGAAACTTGGCATATTTTGGCATTTGAGCAATGGCTTCGACAAAAAGGATGTTGATATGGAGTTGCTTAAAGAGTTCTAGAAACTTCCCGTACTGAGCTTCCAATCGTTCCTGTTTCAGTCTTCCAGGGTATGGAATAGGTGGAACATAAGTTCGGACTGGGTCCCTGGGCTGTACTGTTCTTGTTGGGGTCAGTCTTTCCTGTGTTTCATCAGCAGACTTTTTCTCCATAACTGAAGTTGGTGAGACAACAGTGGTCGTACCGCTTCTGAGTGTAACGGCGCTAGCAGTCGCATTCGGGTTGGTGATTGTGTTGCTTGGAAGAGCGCCAGGTAGTCTTTCGGATAATCGTCAGGCAATTTGTCTGATTTGAGTTTCTAGGTTCTGAAGTGATGCTTGTTGACTTTTGAGATCGGTTTCATGTTTTGGTTGTACTCCACTGATATCAACAGCTCTTGAGTCGGCCTTCTTTTCTGCTTCATTTGTTTTGGTTATGAGTTGGATTAACATCTCTTCGATCTTTGAGTAGCTCGGGTTTTGATGGCTACTGGAACTTTGATCTTGGAATTGAGGTTTAGGCTGGAAGGATTGATTTATCAGTCTTTTCTCGAATCCGGGTAATGGTTGAGTGTTACCTCCGTCTTTCCAGCTGAAATTCGGGTGGTTTCTCCATCCTGGATTGTAGTTGTTGCTGAAAGCGTTGTTCTGTCAAGCGATGAAATCGACTTCTTCCATGGCCATGATGACTTGTTTACAGTCATTCGTCTTATGATTTCCTCCACAAGTGTCGCTGGTGAGTCTGGTTTTTGATAGCTCTGCTTGAAGTTGTTAGAATTTTTTAGAAATGGCTTCAAGCTGTGTCGTGACAAGAGTGTTGGAATCAACGTGGTGTATTCCTTTATGGGTAGGTGTAGATCTTGGTGGGTTGTAAGCAAAAATTTTCTATGCGGCTTTCTCCAGGACTTCAAATGCTTCGTTAGGTGATTTGGATCCCAGGTCTCCACCAGCGATTTGGTCGATAGCCTGTTTGTTTTGACTGGATTGTGCGTCAAAGAAAGTTTGTACTTGTAACCATACGATCAGTCCATGGTGTGGGCATCTTCTTAGAAGACTTTTGTATCTTTCCCATCCCGCGTGTAGCGATTCATCATCGTCGGTCCGGAATCCGGTAATGCTGGCTCGGTATTTGGCAGTTTTGTCGGGCGGAAAATATTTGAGGAGAAACTGTTCAACCATTTGGTCCCAAGTGGAGATGGAAGCAGAGGAAATAGATTCTATCCATTCTAGGGCTTGGCCCTTTAGAGAGAAAGGAAAGAGTTTAAGCTTGATTTGATCATCTGAACAATTTTGAATTTTGAAGGTTCCGCAGATTCGTAGGAATCTAGATATGTGAGAAAGAGGGTCTTCGTCGAGGAGACCATGAAATTGAACTGAATTTTCCACCATATGAATGGTGCTTGATTTGATTTCGAAATTTTCAGTGATTTCGGTGAGAGCCACTCCATTGCCGTAGCCTTTGAGAATTGGCTTGGCATACTGGCTCATGTTCGACTCATTGTTCTGGGCCGCCATCATTTCTTCGGTTTGATTTTCTCCTGATGTGGTGGCGTCTACTGATTCGTCTTTGATTTCTTCGGCGGTTTCTGTAGCCCGTTTACGAGTTCGTCTACGAAAGAGTCGTTTCGGTTCAGAAATCGGAGAAACAAGCTCGGATTCAAAAGTAGAGGACATACATGGAACTAAATCAACATTAAACACTAAAGTGAAAGTTAGTTAAAGTTAGTACTAAAGGTTAGTAGAAGTTAAACTACGATTTAGGCTAAGCTATTTTAAACTAAACTAAGGTCTAAATTAATTAAGCTAAAGTAAAGATTAGGTAAATAAAGGTAAAAATTAGGATAGCCGTAAAATTATATAGTTTAATAGTTAGTAGTAAA
Organism: Bidens hawaiensis; assembly: GCF_021521415.1. NCBI lineage: Eukaryota > Viridiplantae > Streptophyta > Magnoliopsida > Asterales > Asteraceae > Bidens > Bidens hawaiensis. The sequence goes on along the minus strand of NW_027501105.1, from coordinate 33,848 downwards.
AAAAAATATAAAGATAATAAAATAGAAGTTAAAAATTTTTACAATTATAGATAATGATTAAACTAAAACTTGGATCGTTCTTAGAAACGTACCGTGTCCCGGCAACGGCGCCAAAAAACTTGATTCATGCTGTACGTGTGGTGAAATATAAAAATTGTTGAGGTTGGAATGAATTCGCTTTTGCACAAGATCGTGTTTTAAATTTATAAAAGTGATTTCTACAAAGACTAAACACACATAAAATAGGCAAGTGTACCTATCGTATATGTAGAATAGTATTGGTAAGAACCAAGTATCGATCCGTGGACACAAATGTTTCTAATGATAAATCATTGTTTTACTTTAATCGGAGGTTTTAATCATTTTGGGGTTAATTTTTGAACTTTTTATAAAATATAAATACTTATATATAATATATAGGTGACCAAGACAAGAGATTCTAAACGAGTTGTTCAATTATGCGAAGGTTACCATCTAAGATCAAGAATCCACTCCATTTTAGCATTGATAAATAATATTTAAACATGTGGTAAACTTGCCATAGTAATAGATAGCTCATTAAAACTTAAGTGAGCATCTTTGGCACTAAGGAGATAGCATGCGCATTTTAAAATCCACCATTTCCTAATGTCATGCCATCTCAATGATGTCAATTTAAGTTGGCAAGTAGTTTCGTAAAGTAGAAAGATTAGGATTGACTTCGATTTCTCAAATACCAATCCTAACAACTTCGGGTGGTTGTAGTTCATCACACAACCTCCCCTTGGTTTATTTATGTAGGTTATGATTACACATTCCGTTAACATATGATTTCTTTAACTAGCTTGATATCCTAAGCAAAGCCATTTTCGGATTACCAAGATTTAGAGAAATACATCATAACTTATATCTCATAATTTCTAAGTACGATACAAAAAATCTGTGTTTCGATAATGTATCAAAGTATTTCTGTCTTTCAAGAACATTAATCGATCATGAATGATTGAAATAGAATTGACAACCACCAACTTTGAATTAGTGATTTAAGATGGTGAAACATTTCTCATCAAAAGATAATTGTAATATAACCATGCACTTTACTAGACTACACCACATGTTTTATATAATTATCAAGTAAAACAAAGCTTCGTCATAGATTTTAGATGGTAAAAGGAGTTTAGCTCATAATGAGCATGATGATAAACAATAAGATGAATGATGATAACAAATACATGATTAAACTTGGAATGATCTATCCAAATGTAGATGAATCTTCCTTCTTAATGATGGTGATGATGGATGATGATGATGGTTGATGGTGATGACCTCCAAGCCTTCAAACTCTTCACTAAATCTTCTATGTGAGTGTTAGTGTGTGTTTTTATAAAAGAAAACCGGATAGAACTCTTTTTAAGGCACACTCTTCAAATGGAACAAGAGCCACTATTTATAGGTTGTCTGGAGAGTGAAGCATGGCCCCGTGCTTTATTAAGCACGGCCTCGTGTCTACGTGTCCCAGTTGCAAGTTGTCAGATCGTACATGATGACACACCATGGCCCCGTTCTTCCTGAAGCACGGCCCCGTGCTTTTTAGTGACATGTGCTAATTCTTTTTGTCGTTTCTGAAAGGTGAGCACGGCCTCGTGCTTATGTTGGCACGCCCCTGTGTTTTATTATGATATGTGCCAAATTCATTTTGTCTTTTTCTAGACGGTGGCCATGGCCCCGTGTCTAGTTGTCCACTATTTTGTTTTTTCTTGTAGATTTTTGTCTTTTCTGATAGGTAAGCACGGCCCCGTGCTTCCAGAAGCACAGCCCCATGTTTTGCTGTTTTATTTGGGTTTTCTTCGGTTTTTCGTTCGTTTCTTCGTTTGAGGCTTGGATTCACCTAAAAATACATTTTAACATGATAAGTAGTTATTTTAACAATATTATATGATAGAAGTTGCAGTTTTTAGAGATTATTTGGTGCTAAAAAGATGTATATTTTTATATACATCAATGATGATGATGATGGTGATGGTGATGGTGATGGTGATGGTGATGGTGGTGGTGGTGGTGATGATGGTGATGGTGATGATGATAATGATGATGATGATGATGATGATCAATTCATATTCCATAACACCAAATCCAGTCCAGTTTCACTTTAGAAGCTTAATCAGAACACATACACATAGCAAACAACTGAAATCAAAACCTAAATACACAACAATTATCGATCGAACATAATAATAATAAATTAATAATAGAACTGATTGACTGGCGACGTCACGGCGGCGACGGCTATGTAGTTCACGACGGCGGTGATGGGTTCGTCTGAGAAGACTCCTAAGGCTGAAAAGAAGGGTGTGTGCTGAGATTTGAAACACACGATAGAGGTGCGGCGATAGCACAACGGTGACAGATTGGTGGAAGAGATGGAGTAGAGTATTGGGTTTCTTGTTCAATTAGAAATCTCAAACCCTATTAACCCGTTCATTTAGAATTCTCAACCCATTTTAACCCACACTAACACCCCCTACTTTTTGTGATGACTCATTTTGACCCACTTGGTTTAAATGACTTACCTAAATCAACCCATAAAGTTTTAAAAAAAGCTCAAACTGAACCATATCAATAAGTTTGGGTTAGGATTGCCGCCCCTAACCTAAATGGTCCAATTATTGGGCAAACTGCTTGGATCAAACCAATCACATCAATAATACGAAATTATACAATGGGGCATATAAGTTCCAAAATCTGACCAAACATAAAATGTATCAAGGATATGAGTATGTGATATCTATATTACATTATAATGCATATTGGCAAATTTTCACATTTCATTACTCTCTTTCTGAGACGCCGTAACATTAATGGTCTCTAACTTCCGGCTTCCAAAACTATCCTGGCCGACCACTTCAATCCAACCGTCGACTTCAATACTTTGTTTTAATTCCCCAACATACTTATCCTTTCCATACGTTACAGCCTTCAACAATCAATTTCCTACAATTGATTATGTCAGTTTCCAATTGTTATATTAATTGTTCAGGTCGGACTCAAAACACCGGAGCATCCCAACTATTGAAGGGTTTGGCGGTTACAGACGCATCATTGAAGAATCCGACGATTACTTTACCCTGATATCCTTTAATAACCACATCTCCTGCCCTGTATCAATGGTATCACCAGCGACAACCTAGCCTCGGTCAACAACGAGACAACAGTGGTGGAGGGGTGGTTAGGTCAGGGGACGATAGCAGCGAGAGTTTTTTGTGTGTGTATGGTTGCGGCCATTGAAAGAGAGGAAATTGTAGCGAGGAGTGTTTTAATAACAACACAATTGTTTACAAAAATGGAAATCTCAGTATGCCAAAGAGATCCATGCATCCCTCTGTTCATACATTTGGTATGCCCTTGTTTTTGTGTTCATTTCATATATTCAAGATTTAAATATTTTATTATTTTCGTATGCCCATATTTTTGTGTTCATTTTATATATTCAAGATCACAAATGTTTAATTATAATTTGAAGATTTTTGCTTTTGGTTATTATGGCTACACAAGGCAGGTGTATCAACATTGAGCTAGAGATTTTGCGCCATCAGTTGTCGGTTGTATCAATGGTGAGTTCACTTTGTAAGTTTGTTACTGCTTTGTTATGTAGCTTGTTAGTTGGTTTATGTTGTTATGATTGACTGATAGTGAGTATTTTTGCTCAACCAGCAGGAAAACCATTTATAGTGACCACATAACTTCTTTACCTGCATCTTCACCAAAACAAAACAATAAAAAAACATGACTATATATTTGTTCTTTTTAGTAAGTTATACACTTGGTATTAATATTTTCTGTTTGTCTTTTTTAATAAATATACTTGAACCAATTATATTTATACATGACAAATTTGAATCTAACATTAGTTGAGACACTCTCCGCAACGCGCGGGCTCTTCTACTAGTTAATGGTTAAAACATTAACAAGACACTCATTTTCAAGTGCGTATACATATGTGTATAAGCTCCAACAAGTCAACAGATAAAGAAACTATTAACACTCTAAAGAATTTCATTTAGCCCAAATTAAACATGTTGGTTGAGTTTTCATTTCCAGTTCATGTTTTCCAGCTTTGAAATGAAGTTGTTACAGTTTGAGCCTCATGCAGCTCTTTCAGGTATTTTATTTTCTTCCCATATCTAAAGGGCAACATGTGAAATGGTTTAGGAATCTTTTTATTATTAGAAATGGTTGTAACTTTGAGTCTTTGATCATGAAATTTCAAATGTTGTAGTTGGGTGATGAACTTGTTTTCCGGTCCTAAAGTCTTGCATCTTCTTTGCTATTTCTGACGTTATGTGCTTGGGCTTTACATCGTTCAAAACTAAAAATGCGGAAAAATTTCCCCATCTTTCCACTTAAACATTCAACAATGGTCGTTTTTTAGAAGCCACTTACGGCAGGTGATGTTTGCCACGGATGCTACATTACACGGTTCCATTATGGTCGCTTTTGGATGTTGTGTTTGCCACAAATGCCACATTACACATAGCAATTCTGGCTCATTTTATAATGTGTGTGTTTGGACGAATGCCCACAGGCGATAAACTGTGTGGCTTGCTTCAAGTTGTAAACTTTTTCTATTATTATTGTTGAATGTTTAAGTGGAAAGATGGGGAAATTTTTCCGCATTTTTAGTTTTGAACGATGTAAAGCCCAATCACATAACGTCGGAAATAGCAAAGAAGATGCAAGACTTTAGGACCGGAAAACAAGTTCATCACCCAACTACAACATTTGAAATTTCATGATCAAAGACTCAAAGTTACAACCATTTCTCATAATAAAAAGGTTCTTAAACCATTTCACATGTTTCCCTTTAGATATGGGAAGAAAATAAAATACCTGAAAGAGCTGCATGAGGCTCAAACTGTAACAACTTCATTTCAAGGCTGGAAAACATGAACTAGAAATGAAAACTCAACCAACATGTTTAATTTGGGCTAAAAGAAATTGTGATATAAAAAAAGTTGATCGTGATCAGTCAACGATTAGGCAATAAACAAAATTACCACTGGAAGATTTAAACAATCAAGTTGACATCCATTTATTAAAATTAAAAAAAAAATGATTAAATCTAAGTCTCCCTACGGATTAAATAATAATTATAGCAACCAAAGAAACTTCTATTAGATCCAACAGATTAAAAATTGAAAGACCAAAAAGACATTAGGGGTTTTACGGGTCGTTTTGGTTCGAGCTAGGAGTGGCATAACACTACATCTTGATACATGGAAGCCATTTGCATAAACAAACATGGAGTTGCAGCAATTTCCTCTGAAAGCACATGATTTTTTGTAGTCATCCTAACAGGTATAAGAGACAAACCTTCTAACACTTCTTGGAAAGAGTGTAAGGGTTAGCATGCATCAAAGTATCCAAATGCGTTAGTAAGAAGTTTCATAAAAATTAATAGGGTTCTTGACTTTAACCAATAAAGGTTCCCTAGAAATAATTGAAAACCATAGACTTAGTTACCTCGAATTGTAATAAACACTGAATACAACCATTGAGATATGGAGTTGACCACAATCGATAAGTCAAAGTCGTTTAACTAATGAACAAAAAATGGCTGAAACAGGACTGAAACCGACAACATTTATGATTCGGCCTCCTTCTCAACCATCCTCGGTTTCGCCGCAGGGAAAAGCATTGAAAACCATAACATAAAAGCTTAACGTTTGGATGTGCGTGTTAAAAATGTTTATTTCGGTTTAAATAATCAAATGCAAAGACTCTTGTCATCACTTGGCAAAGGGTGTGTACTGATACAATAATCTTAAAAACTACACGTGATAGTAAATGTTACCGTATTATTGGCTAAAGGAATAAGATGATAGCTTAAGTTTGACCCTAATTAATGACGACATAATCAAGTTAATTAAAAGTTTAAAAGAGTAAATACAGATTTCAAAAAGTTTCATGAAGAATTTAAAAATGATGCAATTATCGCAGTGTGTTGTTTGTATGTGGAACTCGTCATGCAATAGAAACCGAGTAGATGCTATTGGGTTCTAAAGCAAAGAAACACTTGAGAATTACAAACAAGGATGGAACAAACAAGAAGAAACTACCAAAGAAGGATGTCACACCCCCATCTTGGGCCTAGGCGTGTGACCAATAGTTGATATCGTTTTTGTAAATAAATCAGAGTTACGGATTAAATGCGTAAATATATTAGCATGGATTAAAATATAATATTTACATTAATAAAACACGGGATTTAAAAGTTACCAGTTAGTATTTACAAAAGATTACTTGTTTTATACAAACCACCATTTAAGTTTAATATTTAACAAAAATGATCTGAGCCATCAGATCGCCTATTCTAACTTCGATGCTTTAAGCGGCTAACCTTCATTACCTGTAAAACAGTTTGAATATACGTTATCAACACATGCAGGTGAATAAGCTGACACATAAAATATTTTATTTACTTAATTACCCCTCATGACATAACCTAGGTCTCGGCCCATCGTGGCATAGGAATAATCAAGTTAAAACATAAATACAATTACAAACTTAAGCTATACTCGAAACCACTCAACAAACACCGCAGTGTTCGAAATTACATAGCTACCATTAGTATACACATGATTACCCTCTCACGGACGTAATTTAGGTCCAGCCCATTGTGGCGAAGGATTATAACCAGGTATGGCACGGTGTGCCCACCGTCTACCATATATGTAAGGATCCAAACAAACGTAAATGACAGCCTTAAGGCCAGCGATTACTTTTGTTTATAATGTTTTAAAGATACGTAATCTCATGTAATCAATTTATTTGACTCGATTAATACAAGTTGTAAAAGTTGCGCGTATTCACCTTTTAAAGAATCAGCTTCACTTCATTAATCGGTCTTTCTTTAGCTATCTCAGACTTATAGTACGAGTATAACCTTTTATTATTACCATATCTTTAATACGGCTTAAGACCTTTAGTCTCTTTCGTATAATCTTTACCTCGATTATATTTTCTTTATGAACATTTAGTTCAAAATACTTTTCTTTCTTTTACAAGTTTAAAACCTTTATTTTTTCTTTTCTAACACTACGTTTCTTCTTTTAGAAGAAACGTATATTTCAACTCTTTATTATTATTAAATCATTTAAGTAATAATTATACTTTATTTATAATAAACAATTATATTCATATCCTTATCTTTAAATATTTCTTTGTTTTTACTTTCTTTTGTTTATTCACGAGGTATCGAGTATACTCTCGACTAGGGTTTAAGCCTTTTAATATTATTATTTTATTCAGACATTATCCCTACCTTGGTTGGCTTATTATTCCCTAAATACTCGAGCAGCACTTCAACGCTGTAACAACTCGGACTTTTTCATATTAACAATTTATATAAACACCCGACCCATTTGGATGTCCGGGTTATTTAATATATATATATATATATCGCGTTTATCAGCGATGGGCCTGTTTATAGAACCCAAGAAATGGGTATGTGGTGATACGCGAAGGCCAAAGCACCAACGTCATTACGTATCGCGATGACGTGGTTTGACAGGCGTGACACGTGTTGCCACGTGTCAACCAGTGGCATGATGTATCGCCACGTGTCACCATGTGGCATCGCGTCCGTGACGTGGCAGCCCTAGTTGTGACTGGGTAGACCTACGTCGCAATACGCGATGGGTCAATCAAGTGGCCATCACGTATCGCGATGGGTCCCCTAATTTGCCTATAAGTAGCGGGCATGAGCCCTCATTCCATATCATCCCAAATCCATAGATCACTTCTCTTTCTATAATACACTCCCTCTCTCTAGAAATTCCTCGTAAAACATGCCACGGCAAACCTCGATTTCCGTGCCCAACCCCAACGTTCTTCGAAGTACGTGCCACTTACCGACAACATTATAATCAAAGACCATGCCATCCAAGACGTCCCGACGACCGCCTCGATAAACTTGCCGACATGTGGTGAAGTGTTGGTGTATCTCGTTTTGCGTGCAAAGTGGTGTTGGTCAAGGGAAGCACAAGAAAAGTGAAAGACGTCGAAGTGCTGCTCGATCGTGTAGGGTTTCTATAAGCCATAAAAGGTAGGCATAATGTCCGGATAAAATAATAATAAAATATTAAAGGATTAAAACCCTAAGTCGAGGATATACTCAATACCTCGATAAATAATAAAAGAAAACATAACAAAGGATATAAAAGAAAAGAGATATAGATGTAGAGTGATTCTTTGTTAAGTAATGTTATTTAAGTTTATTATTATTATTATTATTATTATTATTATTATTCTTAAATAACAATGAAAAGAAAAGTATACGTTCTTAAAGAAGAAGAAACATAGTATTAAAGAAAAGAATAATAAATTAAATTAAAGAGTTTTAACTTATAAAAGAAAGAAAGAAAATATACTTTTAAACTAAAGGTCTAAAGTAAAGAAAAGATGTTTTGAACTAAGGGTTCATAAAGAAAATACAATCGAGGTAAAGATTATAAAAAGAGACTAGAGGTCTTAAGCCGGATTAAAGATCCGACTAACAACAAGTTATACGCGTACTATAGGTGCGAGATAGCAAAGAAAGGGAAAGACCCGACTCGGTCAGTGTATTGAAGCTGATCATTTCAAGAATAGGTGAATACGCCCCTAAATTTTAGCATGTTTAATCGAGTCAAATAAATGAAAAGAATTACATGAGATTGCGTATCTCTAAAACATTATAAACAAAAGTAATCGCTAGCCCTCAGGCTGTCGTGTACGTTTGTTTGGATCCTTACATATGTGGTCAAAAGTCGGTGGGCACACCGCACCACACTTGGCCATGACCTCTGCCATGATGGGCCGGACCTAAGTTACGTCCAAGTGAGACTGACCATGTGTGTACATATGGTACCTAAGTAATGTCAAACGCTGCGGTGTTTGCTGGGGTGTCTTGTGTGTGACTTGAGTTTATAATTGTGCTTTGTTTTAAAACATGATTATTCCTAAGCCACGATGGGTCGGACCTAAGCTATGTCTCAAGAGGTAATCAAGTAAAAGAAAATATTTTTAGCATGAACATATTCACCAGCATGTGTTGCTGACGTACTTTCTAAACATTTTGCAGGTAATCAAGATTAGGAGCTTGGAATGCTCGAAGTGCTTAATATCCGATGGCTCAGATTATTTTGTTAAACTTTAAAATATACAATGTGGTTTTTAAGAACAAGAATATTTTATAAACAAGTAATACTTTAAACGGGTATTTTATAATCTCGTCTTTTGACTTGTATATAATATTTTAATCCACATATATAACTTCCGCTTTAAACACGTAACTCTAATTTATTTACAAATGTGGTACCAACATATGTGTCATACGCCTAGGCCGTGGTCTGGGGTGAGACACTCCACAAGAGATTCTGGCCTCCGAGTAGGTCAGGCACAAATTTTGTCCTCCCCGGCCGTTGTCTAAACCAACAAACAAGCTGGATGTAGAAAAGTTTTGTGCCTTTCACAATGACATTGAACATCACACCAAAGATTGTTTCCAATTGAAAAAGCGTATTGAAGATGTCGTCCAAAGCGGTGTGTTAGCTCACCTACTCAAGGATCCTAAAGAAGGTACAGGGCACTAAAAGAAGGTGTTTAGGGTAACCATGATTCAGATTTGCAACAAAAGGCAATGAACGCTCGCATAGAACCAACAGAGGATATGCTCCCATCTGACAAAATCTCAAAAAAGTCACAACTCCGGTCATTGTAGAAGCTGAGCTTAATGGCTTCCCCATTGACGGAGCTTACATGGACTGTGGGGCAGCAACGAAGGTTATGTATGAAAGATGTTTTCTAAAGCTCCATCAAGAAATCAAGAATCAACTCCAGCAAACCAACAACTCTCTTAAACGCTTCACTGGCGAGAAGGTAGTTCCCCTTGGTAAGCTCACTTTAGACGTTTGGTTGAGAGACAGAGACCTCTCTCGAGTTGAGAACCTTACCTTCATAGTGGTTAGGTACCCATATAACTACAATATACTCATCGAAAGAACTGGAATTGCAACTTTTGATGCAGTAGTATCCACTGCCCATGGCATGATGAAGTTCCCTACCACGGGAGGAATAGATACAATGATACCAACACAAGAAGCTTTACTCACAGCTGCCGCAGAAGAATCATGGGAGCTTAATGAAGACATAGAAGATGACCGCGAGCAAGAAATAATTATCAATCCAGCTTACCCTGAACAACCATCAAAGTCAATAGTAAGCTTCCCTCTCAGATCATGAGTAAGCTAAAAACTTTATTACAAAAAAGTAAAGATATTTTTGCATGGTGTCCCAATGACATGACAGGGGTTCTAAGGGAATATGTTAACATTCCTTGGACATATCACCCACACATAAACCATTTGCTCAAAAGATGAGAATCTTGTCTGCTGAAATAAGCGTAGCTACCTGTATCGAGGTGGACAAGCTTGTTAAAGCCGATATACTCTGAGAGGTAAGATATCATTCTTGGATTGTTAACCCAATTATATTTAAATAAATCTGATGGATCTTGGCGAATGTGTGTGGATTTCAAGGATCTTAACAAAGCTTATCCCAATGATAGGTACCTCCTACCAGAGATCGACTGGAAGGTAGACTCCCTTATACCTTAAAGGCTTCTAATAAATTTGCGTTTTGGATGCTTACAAGGGATACCACCAGATCTTAATGAAGGTTGAAGACGAAGATAAGATCGCATTCCACACCGACAAGGGAATTTTCTGCTACAAGAATACGCCCTTTGGCTTGAATAATGTCGGGCCTACATACCAACGATTGATCGACAACACCTTCTTGAACCAAATTGGAAAGAACATGGAAGCTTTTGTTGATGACTTGGTCATAAAAAGCAAAAGTGAGAAAGAAATTCTCAATGACATTGAAGAAATATTCCAAAATCGTAGAAGCATCAACATGAAGCTCAATCTTGTCAAATGCTCATTTGGATTTGAAGAAGGTAAATTTTTGGGCCATTTAACTAATAAACAAAGCATAAAAGCTAATCCAAGTAAGGTACAAGATGTTCTTAATTTACATTCTCCAAAAATAAATAAGGAGGTTTAAAACCTCAATGGTAAGATTGCCGTACTCAAACAACCTGATATTCGGCTCAGAAGCTGTCATCCCTGCGGAAATTGGGGTATAGTCAAGAAGGGTGAGAAACATAAATGAAGAGGCCAATGACTCTGAGCTTCTGCTTAAGCTTGATCTCCTGAAAGAAGGCCGCGGGCAGGCATCCATTGAGGAAGCTAGGTATATCAAGAAGCTGGAAGCCTTCTACAACATCAGGGTAAGAAAAGAAGTGTTTAAACCTGTATACCTGGTCCTCAGAAACAACGAGGCCAACAGACAATCGGTCAAGCGCAACATGCATCAGCTGTCAAACCGATATGAGCAATAATGACCTATAGGTCACCACAAAGCTTCCAGCTTCCACCTTGATGTTTTATAAACAAAACACTAGGGTTGTTTAACTTCTAGCTCTTTGAACACAAGTAAAGGAAACATTTTCCAGCTCTAGGGCTTCCCCATAATAGAGCCCAACATAGGAAATGGGTAATGCTATGGTCTATGAAGAAGCATGCCGTTAATCCCAAACACATTAAACACCCAGGGGGAAACATAATGAAAAAGAGTTGAGTCATAGGCATTCATCATTACAATCTGAACACTTCTAACTGGGGGCTGATGATGTGGGTACCCTTACCCACCCATAATCTTAATAATAGAGAAGTAGCTCACAAGCTTAGAAGCTTAGCAATAAAGGAGCAGCAAGCATAAGCTGCCAGATGGGTGATGGTTGGGTGTAAATCATGTATTTATATAAGTTATATTATAGTTTTTATTTAGTTTATTGTTAGAACTACGATACTTTAAGCGTGCTTTTGTATTTTAGGTCATTGAGCATTAACGATACTACTTGGAGATATTTGCGAGCATGCTTTGGAGTCTCAGGAAGATCGGTTACAAGAAGCAAAGGAACTGACTCATGAGTCTTTTATTCAATATTGTAAACATTACGAGCCCACTAGAAACATTAACCAGCCCAAAGAATTTTGAAAGGCCGCATGAAGAATTGATATAGCCTTGTACGAGGTTTGGATAGGGGAGAATCTTTTTTACATCTGAGTTTCTTGGGGCAGCAGCATGTGAGGACGAACAATAGCATTTTCGTTGTTGTGCACGCCAATCCAAAATAGTAATCAAGTTCAAGGCAACTATATGACAGGATAATCTCGTTGTGACTTCCTCTGGGTGAATGGTTCGTTTAGGTTAAACATTAAACTTTAGTTTATTTATGTATTGGATTTATTTATGTGATGACAAACATTTAACAATTTGAAGTATTAGTTAATTAAACAGTTTGTTGGTTTTTTGAGTTCTTTCTTTACAACCACGTTTGGTTGATGAGAAAACCTAGAAGCAGGTTGGGTGACTATAGGGGGTTGACTTGATACTAGTAGAGTGGGTAATTGAATTGTGTTGGATTTGATGACAAAATCCTATCCCAATAGCCACTTAACTTTCCAACACCATGTCTATGTAGTGTCCAATTAATCAGACAAGTTTTGTGTGAAACCTAGAACCTGAAACCCGGAGAAGGTTGCAGTTTCCTTAAATTGTTTTTAAAATCAATCTTTCAATTTTCGCTTGACATCGTTTGTCCAGATTACATTAGTTAATTTTACTTTAAAAATCAAACAAGTGTAATACTGACCACTTGCTCATCGTGGATATGATACCCTACTTACTCTAACTGTTTAGTTTAAGTGGGTTTTTGAATAACCAAAATGACGGTCATCAATGGGGAAGCTTGACACTTACCCAGCAAGATTCCTAAGTTGACTAAAAATCTCGTGCTACAGTATTGTCAGAAAAAGTCATAACTGACCAAAAGCTGATGCCTGTCATAAAGTAAAAACAACTACAAGACAAAATAAAGGCTGAGCGCAGGTTACACGGAAATGACATCTGCCCAGTATGCATGAGCTGAAAGGAGAGCTAATCTTTTCTGCTTAAGAAGCTTCAGCTTCCCCGGGAAAGCTTCGAAACTGCCGATAAATAGGACACTTCACCAAAGGTATCATTCATTCTCATTCACTCCATTCTCTCTAAACTCTCTTTTCATTAGCCTACAATTTATTTGTATCATATCACTAATTCTCACGCCGTAGGTTGATCGTAGGAGGCCCCCTCCTATGGTGAGACTGACCGGTCGTGTTTTCTTTAATTCTTAGCAGGTTAGGAAGCTTCGATAGGATCATACTCTTGAAACGCCATACTCTCATTGTTTGCTATACTTGTTGTAGCAATAGTTAGCACTTTAGTAAATTCATAAGTTGGTTGAGGTGAGCCGGTGAGGCGGCGTTCAAAGACTTCATTTACAAATAAATAACATCTAAAAATTAAACCGACATACGTTTAATTGATGAGAGATATTCGTCATTAACGATTAATATTACCTATTTTAAGTGAACATTCATGACTTTCCTTGCAAAATAGCTAGAAATTACGTTATCTATGTTACATATAAAACATATTAATTGGAAAAAATGGTAATTTAACCCCCTCGCTAAATTTAATGCAAGGTCGTCAGAGACTATACACTTCCAACGTCTGACAACATTAAAGCACTATCCGGCGACCTTAATAGCAATCATAAACAGAAATGAAACTGACGGGTTCGTTTACCCTTCCATATTTTAATTGAATGCTTTTATATCAAACGATTTAGATTTCATAAAAACCCACATATCAATTACTTATGCCATCAGAGTCACGTATTGTTGAGAAAGGCGTCTTTCCTATCTCTAATGGATTGAAGATTGCTGTTATAGTGTCAAATGAAATTACAAATAGGTATGTTCCCATCATATCAAGTTTGATTTAGGTTAAAATCGTGTTAGATTGAAGATTATGTTTGTTTTTTATTTTCGTGTGTGATTTGGTTGTCATCTCTTATTAGAACTTGATTTAGTAGAATTCCGATGCACACCAAGTGTTTGATGAAATGCTTAACTGTTGAAATTTACATATTCAGTTTGGGACTTGTTGGTTTTTTACTTGTACCATGCTTAACTCATTTCAAACGACAAGAAATTGCTTTGAACTTTAAGAGTTGTTATAATAGTTTTAATGTTTTTTTGAAGCTTAAACACGATATCATAAAAGTTGATTGAATTAAGATGAATTTTTATGTGTTGAACTCGGATTTTTACGCCAAAACTTGATTATTGACATTAACAAGAGTTCAACTTCAGCGAAGAATTGATCATAGGCTGCAAATTGTTTATTACATTTTAGTTCATATATGATTACAGTTAAATAACTAACTATATGTTAAAAAAATGTACAAAATGGAGTGAAACATGCCTGCAACGAACTTTTCTAAACGTGTCGCTTGGTACAGATCATAATATATTAGATTCATCTTGAACCCTTCAATCTGATAACCATATAATTGTCAGTTTTAACTGAATTACAAAACATGGATTAACAAGATTTTGCTATCATCTTAGCATAAGCAGATCCAATACAACCGCCTCTGGCCCCATCTACAACCGTGCAAGAGCACATCCCTCCCGATCGCCAGCCCCTGCTTCTTGTTTGGTTTCATCTGCGACCAACAACACCGTAAAGGTAATTACTTTGCCAACGTGATTTGTCATGCACTAATTCTTGGTTGCAATCTGATTTTAGATTGTGTTGACACTGATTTGTTAATCATACATACTCTGGTGTGATGATGTGGTTAACAATTTTGGTAACCACGTGTATATCCATATCCACAAAATTGAAAAAACAACATATGATACATGAATATATACTATATATTTTTTACACCGAACCATTATAGTAATTAGGGCTAAAAGCAAAAACTAAAGGTTAACCGACAGTCTGCACAGAAGATATATTTTACAGTAGCAATTCCAGTCATTGCATATATATATATATTTTTAAATCATAATTAGAAAAATAATAAACTGTAGGGTAAGATTTTGGATGTGATTTTGTTCTTATTTCATCCATGGTTCTTGCTCTTTATTAATACAAAAAGAATTATGATTTTACAGGTTAGATCTAAAGACGGGTTTGAAAACTTCAAAAAGTGATGTTGATGTATAGAACTGTTCATCTTGACCGAAGGTAATAAAATTTTTAAATTTAGCTTAAAACATGTATAGAAGCATTTTCATGGTGTCATATAGTGTATATTTTTATGGGATTGAAACGGGCCAGTCGGGTTTGTGCCAAAGTGTACATTTTCATTGGTCGGAAAACGGACCTTGTCAGGTTGCTGTCAAAGTGTATGCTTTTATGGATCGGAAACACTGGTTGGGTCAGGTTGGTGTCAACTTGTACATATTTGTGGGCCAAAAGTGGGTCGTGTAAAGGTGTATATTTTTATTGGTCAGAAAACGGGTCAGGTCAAGTTGGTGAGTGTAGTCAACCCCGCACTGAACAAGTCTCAACTTGGTCAAAACTGCACCAAACTGGTTTCAACCTGAAGTAAACACATTTTAACCTGGTCAAGCCTGATCACTTCCCTTTCAAAAACTGGGGTTGACTTTCTTTGACTTAACAAACCTGGTTTCAACCTGAACCGGTTTGGGTAGAAGTCAACTTAAGCACCAAAATTGAATATAACGCATTATGACAGACTTTTAAAACTCTGAAACTGAGCACATTTTACTTATTAGTTTGACTTTTGCAAGTCAATTAGACGAGTCAAAAACTGAACACATTAGGGCTGTTTTTTATATGGATTAAGGGAACCGTGCCTGATTCATGGCCACGTGGGAACAAATGGGACTAACAATTGGTTTTCATGACGGTAGGAGTTCTCAATATATGAATTTTTCTACGGGCAAAGGTGAGTGACTAGCAACTCAAATAAAAAGTGTAGCATAATTACTTTACTTATGAATAATGAATTTAGAGATTATTATTGTGAATTGGATGAGTAATTAATTTTGCGTTTCTTGCAATCATATTTGAATGTGGATTAAAAAAAACCTGATAAATGAAATTATAAGCTTGTCGTTTAAGGATATTATGAATTCATGATGTTCTCTAATACTTGCATTTGACTATTTATGTATATTATAACTTATCATCCCCTCATAAGATGCGTTATGGGCAAACAACATATGGCTAACAATTTATTTTTCATTTATGGTCAACAAGTACAAAATGAAATTATGGTCAACAAGTACAAAATGAAAAGCAAATGAAGTACGAGGTTAGTAGCTCAATGGCATGACAATAAGGTTTTGTTGTATAGTCGAAGACTGTTGTAAATAATCTCGGTTTTTTTTGAAGATTTTGTTAAATATTTATGAAATCATATTTTTTTTAGCTGTTAATTTTAATTAATATGTTGATAATGTGAGTTAGGATCTAAATGACGTGAACTATCATCCTTGTATCAATGATGAAAATTAGGGTTTTTTGTAATTTGTATAGTCAAACTTGTTTAAATTCATGGGAGGACTGATAAACTGAAGAATTAACAGTAGACCAGGGGAATTGTATTTGAATATGTGACCTGCAAATTGTTACTATAGAGGATAGGGTTTTGAATTTGTTTAGTGTGTTTTATAGTTTTATATATTTGTACAAGTTCTCTAATAAAATTCATAAGAAAACCTGAGCTCATTTTGGCGTAACCAGGTTAAGGGAGTTATTTATTTGATTCACAACCTTTTGCCACATATTTGTATGCTTATTGCTATTTTATAATGAGGTATTTTCTTGTGTAGCAACTCCAAGCTATGATGATGATGAATTCTAGATTATGGTAGATTGATGAACAGGTGTTAAAGTAAAATACAAATTTATCTTTAGAAGTAGTTTTTTGAGATATCTAAAAAGCAAATTTCATCTAAACCTTTGTGAGGGTAGTGATTTTTGGGTAGAGGCGATGAGTATTTTGCTCACTATTAACCATTTAAACATAATAGAATGGATTATTATGATTAAACAAAATATGAAGGAATTTTGAGTAATTCATGCATGCAGGATGGTAACATTCTTAAATCTTAAAGATGATTTACAAGAACCAAAATAGTATTACCAAAACAAATACATATGAGCTCAAGATATGATTGATTTATGCTATTTATAACATCACATGAAGCTTTTGGATGAGATGTGTTAACATACCTTGGATCAATTTATGCTATTTATAATCATTTTTTTGCTATCTATATAATCAAAGCTCTACTTTACATGTTTTTTTAGCTAATATTTTTTTGCTATCTATATAATCAAAGCTCTACTTACATGTTGACTGAATGTTATTATTCATATAATTGATGTGTACTTAACTACGCCGAGGACTTAAAACGATATCCAAAATATTCCTTAAACTGTTCTTGGTGGATAAGAGGCCAAAGAAATAAAGGTTAGTTCTATAATCCTATGGAATGCTATTTGTTTTTTATGGCACTAAACGATCCCAAATTATAAGTCCAAATCCTGTTTTTATAGGTCTTACTTTGTGTCATAGATTGAGGTTGGTGATTTATATACAAGATAGAGACTGATAAAGCTACCCTTGAATTTCAATGTCTTGAAGAAGGGTACACTTGTTTCTGTTAGTGATTTAACGTGAAACTATCTTTTTCCTTTGTATCTCCTCGTTAGGGGTGTGCATGAGGCGGTTTGGGGCGGGTTTTGGTAAAACCCATAACCATAACCAACATGATGGTTAATAGAAAACCATAACCATAAGCGATCCGTTATGGCGGTTTCGGTTAATCGGTTTTGATTGTTATAACGGGTCGGTTATGGGTCGGTTAACCGTGACCAAAACAAATATAATTAAGCCTAAAACTTTTTTACCAGATATTATCAAAAAACAAAAAAAGACATTACACGATCAAACAAAATAGATAATACCAAATATTCAGACAAAACGCCATGACATAACCCAACAATAAAATTCAAGTTAATTCGATAAGAAACAATGAACCAAAACACAAAAAGATATAATCTGAATATATTTAATTAATATTGATATATTGATTGTGAATATTAATATTGCAACCACCATTATTAACGTGTCAATTGATGTAGTTTGTTGAGATAAGTTAGGAAGAGAAACTGAATCTAAAAGGTCAATAGAATGTCTCCTGCTATGCACTAATTCCAATATCCAAACCTCTTTGTCGATTCATAAGTATAATAAATGGGGCGGTTCGGTTATGGCGGGTTTGATATTATCAATAACCAAAACCGACTGTATTTGGCGGTTTTCAAAAATCATTAAACCGACCCGTCGGTTATAGCGGTTATCGGTTAAAATCGGTTCGGTTATGTCGGTTATGGTTCGGTTTATGGTTAACAGCGGTTAATTTGCTCACCCTTACTCCTCGTTGTGGATGTAACACCGTCTTTGGTTCTATATTGTATAAGAATTTGATACTTTCATTGTAGTTTTGTTTAAAGCAGAGATATGGTTAATCAACAGGTATATGCTTTCATCACAAGAAACTTTAAACGATTTTTGCTTATATCATAAACTTTTTTTTTCTTTCTTTCTTTCTTTTTCCCCGTATATTTAAGTTTGAGTGTTGATATGTGGTTTTGTTGTGAACTTTGTAGGTTCCTTCTTCTACTTCTTTTTTTTTTTACTAAATTTGTTTTTGGGATTTTTTTTTTCTTGCCATCGATTCTGCTTGCCAAACTTGTCAGGAGTAATTGATTTGTGTGCTGAACATGTTTGTATGTTTCTAAAATAAACATATATAAACGAACTTTCCATTGAAATTAGCTTCGCTTGAAAGCCTAAAACTTAATGTTGGCAACACTTACTGACCGGATCCCTTTGTGTCCCCGCCACAAAGCATGGGCTCCTCTGCTAGTAAACATAATAAGAAAAAGAGTTTATAATAGCAGAAAATATATACATTAAATGGTTAAGAGTCAAGACTTAAAATGTATATAAATATTTAAATGCTTTGAGTTTAAGATATATCTATTCTTGCTAACACTAATCATGAAAATTACCATATTTACGATGAGTTTTCTTCTTCTATTTGTAGTGCAAAGGTCTAAGCATTCAACCGAGGCCTTGGAATGGAAAGTTATGCACCCAGGAGCTTCGAACAGAGATCTATCCATCAACATGGATACGTCAAAAGTGCAAGAGATGCGTTCATGACCGGAACCAGGTGAGGGGCACAAAATGACACGAATCATGAATTCAGGACCGGCACCAGGCAGGGGCACAAAATGCCACGAATCATGAATTAGGACCAGCACCAGGCGAGGGTCACAAAATGCCACATTTCATGAATTCAGGACCATCACCAGGTGAGGGGCACAAAATGTTACGGATCATGAATTCAGGACTAGCCCCAAGTGAAGGGCACAAAATCCCACATACACTTGGTTGGCTTAAATACGAGTTTGTGTCTAAATTATCAATATTATGAATTAAGGACCGGCCCCGGGCGAGGGTTACTAAATATGACCTGATTCCTTCATTGACATCAAGGATCAAGCCCATGTGAAGGGCAAAAGGAAGCCGCTCAACATGGCCAAATTAAACCTATATTGTTGATACTATTTGGCTTAACTAGTACTTTTTGCCGTTGTTGAATTTGTAGTTGGTTGTAATTTAATTGAATATCAATTAAATAAAATATATTGAAACTCTGCGACAACACTTTGTGTTATTCGAAGACGATATGACTAATTTTAGTTTTATGTTTGCTGTTTATCAAGTCAAAGATTTACGTATTTCTGAATATGTAAAATTTTTTTGGTATAGGTATTATTATAGAAGCAAATAAATAAATAAAGAAAACATTAAATTTGGGTTTAAATAAATAAAGCATTAGTTAAAAAACTGGATGTTAGCCACAAAGTTAGAACATGTCACTTTATAAGCTTAATGAATTAGGGGTGTTTGGGTGAGTTTTTCGAACTTGTTTATTTGCTTATTAATTTTGGAAAACAAACACTTTTGAAAAGCTCCCTTTTTAAGGTTTTTCGATGAGTTTTGCCAAACACTTTTTCCTTTTCAAAAATCAAATAAGCAATATTTAAAAGCCCACCCAAACACCCCCTTAATCGTTGAGCTATTTAGTCATTTTGGTTATTCAATTGAAAATCTAATTATTTAACCATAAATATAATAATTAAATTAGATATCTCATGTTTGGTTCTGATCTCTGATGTTTGGTCGTTTGTCTTGTGTTTGGTTTGTATATCTGATCCTTGGATCGAATATCTGATGTTTGGTTCACATATCTTACCCTTGAACTGGATATCCAATATTTGTATCATATATTTGTTTGAGATCAGACATTTGATCCTTATTTGATCCAAAAAATATTGATATTTGATACTAGACTTTTTGGTTGTAAACCAAAGCCTCAACCAGGTGGACTACTCAGGTCTTTGTGTTATAATGTTATATTCCGATGTCATTTATTTTATCTTATATTTTCACTAGATAACTTGCATATTATCTTCAAACAAACCTACATTTTGTTTTTAGAATTTCACCGTAACGTTCATAAAGCAAGTTTTATTTATTATTTATATTTATTTTTATTTTTATCATAAAAAAAATATTAACATGGTGGTTACCTTGGTCGGTGTTTATTTCGATTTGCAAGAAGTTCGTCATTGTCACACCACGACTTAGGGCTAGGCGTGTGACAAATAGTTGGTACCTGTTTTGTAAATATATCAGAGTTGAGGTTTGATTTAGAGGAAGTCTTTTAATAAAAAATATTCATTTATAAAATGTTGGATTAAAATATCCATTTAATGTTAACCAAGTATGTTTGAGAAAACAAGTTCTTTTCAGCGGAAGTCTTTAAATATTATTATAATGAAAACTCGGGTTTAAATCCCCTTTCGATTTTTGCAAATACATTTCTTTTAGAAAACATAACTCTTTATAATATTTTGAAATAAAATATCTGAGCCATCAGATAGCATCTAATGACTATAACTCCAATCTTCTATTTCTTCTTGGTTGTCTGTTCTAACCTTTCTGTTTTCCTGTAAAATGGTTAGAAAATACGTCAGCACACAACTAGTGAATGACGCTGACTCTTAAAAATATTTTCAATACATTTGTGAAACCAACAATAATACCTTTATGAAACCAACAATAATACCTTTGTGACTACTCATTAGGCACCCAACTATATTGGGATCAAATTACCCTAAGTACCTTGTACAATTAATTATATACACAAATCATTTCTCATCAAGCTTCCGGAGACATGTTGATGATTTGCATGGCCTCGGGAAAAGGCCGAGTCACCATGTATGAATGGATCCAGACACATGTATACTCTTAATCAGAGTGTCCGTTTCTTATTATTGTAACACAAGTTTTAAGGATTTGTAAATCCTATGCAAACATTCTGACTCTAAAAGAGTTTGTAAAGGTTTAGGGCGTATTCACCTTTTCTGTTTATAATTAGTTTCTGATACAGATTCCTGTTTTCTGTTTTCTGCTTCTTGACTTGTTACCTCGGACCTCGCACGGGTATTTGGAGTTAGATATTCCTAAGTTTATACGGGCAACACTTCTATTCTATGCACGTTTATCGAAGCGTTCTTGATCAACCTTCCTTGGCACGCAATTCGAGGCGATGTTCACGTGTCGCCGGATCGTGCACGTACTTCGCGAAATGTCGGGTTATTCTTCGAGGTGTACTTCGAGGGAAAACACCAGGTATTTGGCACAGATTATGAGATGATGATTGTCGGGTCGGTGGCATGCAAAACGGTGTAGAGAGAGAGAGAGTAATTATAGAGAGAGAGTGTGGGAGGTGTGTGGGGAATAGGCATTGAGCCTCCCCTTTTATAGCTGATTTCGGGTCCCTTCGCGATACGCGATGGGCCCCTTTCTCATGGTCACGATGACACATGTTGTCAGACGTTGCCACGTGTCGTCACGTGGTCTGACACGTCTGCCACGTGTCTTGACATGCTGCCACGTGTCACCAGAGTGTGACACGTGTCCCTGAGTCATCACGGACCTTCGCGATACGCGATGGCCGTGTTCTTGGACTCATCGCGTATCGCGATGGTCCCTGAATACCATTTTTCATTTTTAGTCCCTTAACTTTAGTAGCTTGTCATGTCTGGGTCTAACTCTCGTTGTCCAAAAATACTAAGGCGGCTCTCAAAGCGGCTCGCGGCGACGCGAGCGTGCGAAGTGCAAAGTGCGCCATCAAAGCGCCACATTGCGCCCAACGCCCTTCGTCTTCGCCATCGCCATCGCCATCGTCGTCGTCCTCGCCCGAGCCCGAGCGCGTGCGCGTCGGGTGCTTCGCCCTTCGTCGTCGCCTTCGCCATCGCCATCGCCATCGTCCTCGTCCTCGTCCGAGCCCGAGCGCGTCGGGTGTTTCCCCCCCTCCACTTGGACCACTTGGTTCATGCTAAGCATAAATGAATATAACTATGGAAATTCTATTTTTTATAAAGAGCTTCCATTTCTTTAACACTTTCCATGTGTGATGGATTCCATATTCCTTATTTATACCCATGTGGAATGCTTCCACTTTCTTGCATCCTTCCATATGGGATGGAGTTTCCTTTTATTATTTTCTTTATGCGAGAAAACTTAACTTAG
Source organism: Bidens hawaiensis (assembly GCF_021521415.1). Classification (NCBI taxonomy): domain Eukaryota; kingdom Viridiplantae; phylum Streptophyta; class Magnoliopsida; order Asterales; family Asteraceae; genus Bidens; species Bidens hawaiensis. The sequence goes on along the minus strand of NW_027501105.1, from coordinate 11,215 downwards.
GAAATATTTTTATTTTCTTATTTTTCTTATATTTCCTTATTTAATATTTTCTCATGACTTGTTTGTATATTATTTTTGATCCTTCAACTTTCCTAAGTTGTCAAATTTGGATCGAAATTTTGGGGATGTTACATCCTCCCCACCTTGAAATGAATCTCGTCCTCGAGATTCGTTGTCTTAAGAGTGAATGGTTCTCACTCTTCAATTGTTGATTAGATTCTATCTAATCTGATTCTTGTTTTTATAACCTGAACATAGAATTGCTGAGGTTTCTGTTTTGTGGTTAACTTACATCCTTGATTGATGTAACTAGTTAATGATTTAGAATATCATTAGTAAATATAAATTGATAAACACAGTGATCAGTTGTGTTTAACTATTTACCTTACCGTTTGTATTCTAAACATTTACCGATGTTAACTACATTGTTGTTTTGATTCAGTCTATCGAATCTCTTCCACTAAGTTGTTGTTTTAGATTCAGTCTGTCGAATCTATTCCGTCTTTGGTCTTGTTCAATGATATTCTGTATATTCTAAAGGTACTCGTGTACTTTGACTTAATTTTATTTGCTATATCTTTGAGCTATTTTTCTTTGACTTTTTGATTAACCTTAGCTGGTAGATAATTCTATCAGTTGGATTCCTTGAATATCTTGTGATTGATTGGAAATTCCTTAATATATTGTCCTTTAGATGTAATATAAGCATTCTTGTGTATTAACACGATCTGTATGCTAATATTTCATTTATAATATAGGGAATTAAATACCCTTCTTTGATTTACAAAACTTCTCGAGTTACAATTTGTATACAAAAGTTAGCTAATCTATCTTTGATATGATCTTATCATTCATTAATCTTGATTAGCTTTTCGTTTCGGGCATTCGGTCTTAAAGTGGCCTGTTTCTCCACATGTAAAACATACTCCTAACTTGTTTTGACATTTTTCCATTGTGTGTCCTGCTCTCTTGCAGTATGCACAATTATTTGTATTTTCTAGTATGCACATTTTCCAGTATGTTTTCTTCCATAAGTCTTACAGGCTGACTTGGGAGTACTTCCTTCTTTTTCTAACTTTTCGTAATCTTTAGCTTTCTTGGTTTCTTTGTCTTTCTTCTTTTCTTCCTCTTGATTTCTTATCATATTGTTGATTAAATATCCGGCCAATTCCATAGCCGAATCGACTGTTTCTGGCATATTGGATCGTACCATGTCTCTTATTTCTCTTGGTAATCCATATATGTAACGAGTTACTTTATTATATTATGTAGTTACCAAATGTGGAACCAATCGGCAGTATTCTAGGAATTTAGTGTTATATTCCCTAAGATTTGTACCAACAACCTTGTGATTCCATAACTGAGTTTGATTTCGATCCATTTCATGAGTGGGAAAAATTTATTTAATATAAGACCTTTGAATGTTTCCCAACTTAAGTTATACATTGTTTCTCGACCTTTGTTTTGAATCAGGGTGTTCCACCATTCAAGAGCTTCTCCTTTGAACATTTGTGAAGAATACTGGATAGCTTCCTCACCAGTGCATTTGCTTATAGTGACGATTGATTCTTGTTCTTCTAGCCATCTCATAGCGGCTATACCATCCGAGTCTCCATGAAATTCTTTAGGATTGTAAACTTTAAAGTTCTTAAAGTTACATCCTTTTTGGACCGTTCGTTTCTTTTTCTTCCTTCTTGAATTATTATCAGACATAGAGCTATAATGAGTTTCTTCCTTTCTTAAAATGAACAGACTTACTTCGACTTCTGTCATTAGATTTTGGTTGACTTTGACTTGTAGATATGTCCTTGACCGCGTCAAGAACATGTTTTATAGCTTCCTTAATCATCTTTTGAATTCCTCCTATATATTGGACGGGAATTTCATTATCTTTATTATTAATGTTTTCTTCGTTTCCCAATTTCTTGGGATGACTGTTATGAGAGTTTGCACTTTCTTCTCTTGACATACTACAATAAAATTTTAAAAGATAAGTCCAATATTCGAAAAATTCAAAACATATCTTTTATTCATCTTATTATAGTTACATGAGTGCATATTATTTGTTACAATTATACTCTCTACCATTACTAAGGTTTTATTTCTTCCAGCGAATGACTAATTTCTTAATCTTGCTATCTTTCATGATGTTTTTGCTAGCCTCCATTTCTTTTTCTTCCACTTCCATTTCCTTCATTGTTTTTTCATTTTAAGTGTGAGCAAAGTAAGGATCTTGAGTAGCCGGAAAATTAAAATATTCCTGTCCAACGTGAGGATATTCTTACGGATAAGTCATTACTTCTTTTTCCCTTAACATCATTGGTTTCTTAGATCTACTTGATACGTCTCCATACGTATTCCGATTTGGAATAATCTGAGCTAGCGGAATGTTAGAATCGAATGAATCTGAATTTTCCTTCATTTTTGTTTGGCATGTACTTTCATCGCTAGATATAGGAATTGGGAGAAAAGACATTCCCATAAATCCTTTTCCTTTACTAGGTCGAGGCTGACATGATCCTTGGCTAGATTGACAATCGGACATCTGCGTGAGGTTAGATTTAAGGATAGGGAAACACTCCTATCTTATTCGTATTGTTTATATCTTATCCGTATTAATTTTGAATAATTTCTTGATACTTTTCAACTAAGTATCTAGTTTGTTTGAATCATTATTTTTATAATAAGTTTTCAAAACTTATCCGTAATCAAAGCCTAGGTATAATTAAATACCTAATTCGCTAAGATTGATGGCTCTGATACCAACTTGTCACACCCCGATTTAGAGCCTAGGCGCGTGACCAATAGTTGGTACCTGTTTTGTAAATATATCAGAGTTGCGGTTTGATTTAGCGGAAGTCATTTAATATAAAATATTCATTAATAAAATGTTGGATCAAAATATCCATTTACTGTTAACCAAGTATGTTTGAGAAAACAAGTTCTCTTCAGCGGAAGTCTTTAAATATAATTATAATGAAAACTCGAGTTTGAATCCCCTTTCGGTATTTTCAAATACATTTCTTTTAGAAAACATAACTCTTTATAATATTTTGAAATAAAATATCTGAGCCACCAGATAGCATATAATGACTATAACTCCAATCTTCTATTCCTTCTTGCTTGTCTGTTCTAACCTTTTTGTTTTCCTGTAAAATGGTTAGAAAATACGTCAGCACACAGCTAGTGAATGACGCTGACTCTTAAAAATATTTTCAATACCTTTGTGAAACCAACAATAATACCTTTGTGAAACCAACAATAATACCTTTGTGACTACTCATTAGGAACCCAACAAAATTGGGATCAAATTACCCTAAGTACCTTGTACAATTAATTATATACACAAATCATTTCTCATCAAGCTTCCGGAGACATGTTGATGATTTGCATGGCCTCGGGAAAATGTCGAGTCCAAATGTATGAATGGATCCAAACACATGTATACTCTTAATCAGAGTGTTCGTTTCTTATTATTGTAACACAAGTTTTAAGGATTCGTAAATCCTATGCAAACATTCTGACTCTAAAAGAGTTTGTAAAGGTTTAGGGCGTATTCACCTTTTCTGTTTATAATTAGTTTCTGATGCTGATTCTTGTTTTTTGTTTTCTGCTTCTTGACTTGTTACCTCGGACCTCGCACAGGTATTTGGAGTTAGATATTCCTAAGTTTATACGAACAACACTTCTATTCTATGCACGTTTATTGAGGAGTTCTTGATCAAACTTCCCTGGCACGCAATTCGAGGCGATGTTGGGTTATTCTTGGGTGGCACGCAGTTCGAGGATTACGAGATGATGATTGTCGGGTCGGTGGCATGCAAAATGGTGTAGAGAGAGAGTGGGAGTTGTGTAGGGAATGGGCCGTGAGCCTCCCCCTTTTATAGTTGATTTCGGGTCCCTTCACGATACGCGATGGGCCCTTTTCTCATGGTCACGATGACACATGTTGTCAGACGTTGCCACGTGTCGCCACGTGGTCTGACACGTCTGCCACGTGTCTTGACATGCTGCCACGTGTCACCAGAGTGTGACACGTGTCCCTGAGTCATCACGGACCTTCGCGATACGATGGCCGTGTTGTCGGACTCATCGCGTATTGCGATGGGTCCCTGAATACCATTTTTCATTTTTAGTCCCTTAACTTTAGTAGCTTGTCATGTCTATGTCTAACTCTCGTTGTCCAAAAATACTAAGGCGGCTCTCAAAGCGACTCGCGGCGATGCGAGCGTGCGAAGTGCAAAGTGCGCCATCAAAGCGCCACATTGCGCCCAACGCCCTTCGTCGTCGTCTTCTCCATCGCCATCTTCCTCGTCCTCGCCCGAGCCCGAGCGCGTGCGTGTGCGCGTCGGGTGCTTCGCACCCTCCGCTAGGACCACTTGGTGCATGCTAAGCATAAAATAATATAACTATGGAAATTCTATTTCTTATAAAGAGCTTCCATTTCTTTACCACTTTCCATGTGGGATGGATTCCATATTCCTTATTTATACCCATGTGGAATGCTTCCACTTTCTTGCATCCTTACATGTGGGATGGAGTTTCCTTTTATTATTTTCCGTGAGAAAACTTAACTTAGGAAATATTTTTATTTCCTTATTTTTCTTATATTTCCTTATTTAATATTTTCTCATGACTTGTTTATATATTATTTTTGATCCTTCAGCTTTCCTAAGTTGTCAAATTTGGATCGAAATTTTGGGGATGTTACAATCATGAAGTTGGTTCTTGGTGTCTCGTGCCTTGTGTCTAAAGCTTCTAATGATCAAGTAGAGGTGTCGATAGGTGAGAGGTGACATTGGTTAAGGTCTTTGATCTCAATATTGGTTACCGAACTGGTTTTCTTCGCCGGAGTTGGAAAGAAAATAAATACAAGATAGTGGAGGTAGAATGTGAAGATTATGGGCAACAAGTATGAGTCTTGCAAAAATTTCAAGGACAAACATGACCTATATAGTATCATTTGACCTGTATCACTTTACATAGAATTGAACAAGTCGTATGTTCTGACATGAGATGTATGTGAGTAAGCGTTTGACTAATATAATAGTTAATTTATAAAAACTAAATAAATATAGATATAAATATAAATATATATTTTAAATTTTAATCATTTTATTTTTTTCAACTTTGAAAGTATTTTCTATATTTTATTTGGGTAGAAAGGACGTATAAAGTTTCGTAGATATAGTGAGCTTAATTCTTACTTGAGAAAATTATAATTTTTGACATTTAAATAATCTAAATTATGGAATGGGTCCTTTTTAAAAATATTTTTCATTTTTTAACCATTATTTGTATAGTTGCATCAATTTTAGACATTAGCGGGTATTAAATTTTTTAGTTAAGTCACCCAATATAAACTGAACATGAGAGAACTTTAGTATTTTACCTCTTAAAGAACTATTTATGCAAATAACTTAAATAATACATAAAAATATACATTATGTTGTAATATTGGGCCGTCACATATGTAATTAGCCCCAACCACCCTCTTTTTTCTTCCTCTAACCAGCACCACGCCACCCCCAATCTTAGAAGACGACCACCACTCGCTGGAAAATCTCTCCCCCTCTCTCTCTCTGTGTGTTAGAGCATAATGTCTATAACTAGGGTCTTGTATGTAATGTTTAAACAGATTGGAATGTAGTTTAGCATTTAGTAACACATAAGTCATATACAATGCATATGTACTTATACGATGTATATGATATATGCTGTGTAAGTGACATATCCGGCGTATATGTTGGTCTATAAAATGTAGACTTATGCATTCATTTTAATGGTTGTTCATTCCTGTACGTGTACTAAGATTCTGTCATATCTGATTGTAGTTGTAATCGATTTGAAAGAAATATAAAGTTAAAGCATTAAAAGTATCTTCTGATATCTCATCTCAACATAAGTTCCGCTCATGTTGTTAAAGAGTAGATAATATTTAACGTCATATTGATCCTATACGTCATCTGCACGTCAAGTTATTTCAAGTGGTATCAGATCTTCGACTCGTCATCTACTTTGAAATCACAAGAATTCATCAAAAGTTACTTCCTATCATCCTGTTTCTACACAATTTGAAGTTTTCATTGTCAAAATTTGTTCAAAATTTCACAAAATGTTCTCTTGATTGCATAAAACAATCCTACCAAGTTTTAGATTAAACAAGCCTGTTTACATCTTCAAAATTGCTAATTGGACATAAACGGATATGTTTGTATTCAACGATATCTTTTTCAATGGATATGTTTGTCAAAGGATATGTAGTGAATCACGTATAAGTGACTTATACGTTGCATTAGACTTATACGTTGTTTCAAAACATATATGGGGTAATACATATACGATGAAAAATATATACATAGAGTTTGACATATACGTTTGACTAGTCATATACGGTTGGATACATATACGGACTTTGTGAGAATTTGATTTGCGAAAATGGAAAACCTAACTGATTTTGTGTCACAACCGTCAACCCTGCTTCAAAAATTGAATTTAGATAAAGATATGGGTACTTCTAATAAACCGCCAAAGCTTCTCAAAATGGAAGGTTATCCTAGTTGGGCTGATAAATGTAAGACGCATGTTCAAGCTATTAGCTATAAAACATGGCTTGTGGTCGAATAGGAATACATAATCCTGAAGAATGAGAATGGAACCAATTATTGTCTATCACAAATTGCTGACAAGGCAACTTTCTTAAGAGAGAAGAAAATGTTGAATTTATTTCAACAAGCAATTAAGGCTGAGATTTTTCAACTACTTCAGTACAATGGTGTAATAACCCGGGTTTCCATATAATGTATTAAACACCTAGACCCGACCCGTTTTTATGTTTGGGAAATCTATTAATAAAATATTGAGTTTCATTAACTATTATAATATTATGAGTTATGTATTTATTTATTATATAAAACATCTTTCAACATTATACAATTTCATCCCTTGACAAACCTTTAACCCTTTATCGTTTCCACCTTCAAACTACAAGGACCATATCACAATTTCTGTTATTATCATATCTTAACCCATCTAACCCAGAAACCCGTAACCCATAACCCAGACCCGTTTTACAAACCCATGTATAAAATTCCTATCTCGGACCACAATTATCGGCATAATCATGGAGGTTGTTCAATGCACATTATTATACTTTCCTTAAACGTTATTACTGACATAGTTAATTAGTAAATTGAGATCAATTGATTAGTATTGCTAAGTTTAAATGAACCTTCTATATACGTTAATCAATCTATAGCATAACGATAATGATAATTCAATTAATCATGTCAACACCATCTCTATGCTATTGCCGTTCAAACCAATTTGACGAATTGGAGTATTAAAGTCTGTGTATTACGTTCTGGATCACATCCAAGCCGTCAGTGTAACAACTCGGGTTTTCCACTTAATATATTATATTCTTTACTCGACCCATTTGCGTTTTTGATAAATCAATCACTAAAATATTATATTATTTAACTATCCATATACTTAATATTCATTTAACTTTGATATATATACAATTTTCACCCAAATCTAAACTTTCACCTATTTTTGTATCCAACCTCAAACATCAGGGTTCTAGCTGTAAATATTGTTATAATCCATATTATAACTTGGATATCCGTTAACCAAACCCGACCCATATTCGTTTCTTGTACCCGAATCCAAAAATTAGTTAACTTGGACCTTAATAATCGCATTAACTTTAGTAATTGATCTCGTAGTTAGTTGGTGTATGTTATTCGCGGCCTAACCGACATCTTAATTGCGTTATATGTATCAAAAACGAATCTGCAGCTCTTTATACATTGGTCCGACACTTAACCTAGATCTCTATACATATAAATGGTTATATAAACCCAATTAAACTCGTAAGCGCAATCACTAAACCCTAGCCAACTATAGCCCCCTATTTAATTGAATTCTTATTGCCGTTTGCCTGTCCATTCTTCGTCATGTACAGCCGGCTCGTGTGGCTCATAATCGACCTATCTCAGCTCGTTAATTGAGGTAATTAAGCATGTTTCTGTGTTCGTCTTGTGTCACTCATCATTAACCCCTTGTTTAATCGATCATTAAACGATCAAAAAAGCGAATTGTTGATTCTAGGGTTTTGGTTTAGAACATGGTTATGCGATCTGCATGTTTACATTTATTCAATATCAAGTTATCATCAAATAGCACCCCAACTCGTCTGGCTTGGGGTATGTTTGTTAAGGATTTTGGGCTAGAGGTCGCGGGTTTGAACCCCCTCCAGACCTGGTTCCTTGTTTTATTTTTATTTTGGTAATAACCCATTTAAGTAATATTTAACCATTTAAACTATATCATAAATATTATAACTATAAAACTTTATTTTATTAAACCGACATATAAACCGATCCTTTTCCGAACTTTGGTTAAAATATGTATATTAGATTATTGAAAAGTGTTTACGTTTTTATAGTAAAGATATTAATAAGGTTTAAATATATAAAACGAGATTTAATTTAGAATTCACCTCGTTAATTTAAGTTCAAGTACTTTATAAAAGTTTATAGTTTAATATAAGTATTATTTATTATATGTTATCTATGATTTACAACATTAATATAAAAGAAATCGTAAATGTATTTTTTTAGCTTAAAGTGATTATTTAATACGAATCTCTTTATATAATTTGTCAAAGATTGTAAATGCAATTATTCAAGTATTCTACTTATAGTTAAATATGTTATTTTCTATAAACCCTTGAAAAATAAACGTTATATTAAAATAATAAAGTTAAATATAAATTAAAGCAATAAATGCTTTCGTCAAGAACACCCGATCATCATCATCGAGTTCCCGATATTCTATTTAGTTTTAGACTCCTTATTCAATTCATATTTATTCCGCAACTATTGTTACTTAAGATTTCTCATCGATAACTTCCGAAGAGCGTGACTCTTGATTACAACCGTTCTTACCGCATTTGTTCATCTCTTGCTTAAATGCTAAGGTGAGTACCACATTCCCCTATTTTAATTGTTTTCCACGTTTTGGGGACATATGCATAAATAATATTTCTTACATATACTTATACTCAAAACTGCAACTTTGTCTTATGTGTTAACAACTTATACCTTACTTGTTAATGTGCTTACATGCTTTACGTGAACCGCATTCGGAGAGGTCCAACATAATCTCATAATAGTATGATCACACGCCAGTCGTTAGCCTTTGTGCTTCTCGACATCTCAGTTATACTTGCTCATTTGATTAATTTGTTATTCTCATATGACTTGTTGCAGCTACGTATTTTGTTATATATACTATATGTACAACTAAACTGGTGTGTCGCTCACTCAACATGTGTTGTTGACAAAATTCTATTTTATATGCATATGCAGGTTGTTATAGAAACTTAATGCAGGTTGGTGAAGACTTAGTGAAGAATTTAAGTTAGAAAAGATACAATCAAGAATTTAATTTGTAATTGTTGTTTGTTTAATAAGTTGTATTTTGTACTTGAATTATTTGAAACTTATTAAATAGATATTGAAACTTATATTGTGCATGATAATAACCTTGAGAGCTGTGACATGTGGTATCAAAGCCACTCTTGTGCCGTTCGGGATGATGGGACATGCCTCATCGAGGACGTTGAGTCCAAAGGGGGGTTGTTTGTAACACCCTTGGCAAACACAACATCGTCCCACTCTTAGGCTATCCCACATCGGCCGTGGACAAGAGAGATCCTTGGTTCATAAGTAAATGTCCTGCCTCTTCAATCACCAACGCGTTTTGGGCAACCAAAAACAAATCCGTGAGCTCTTCGTGGGCAGAGCGGACAATATTGGTGGTGCGAGGGGCCAGATGTTACAGTCTGCAATACGAGCAATCATCCATCATTCATTCAGTGTTAAGGTAATCAATTATATGCTTAAGGTTCGTCGTTGATTCCTCATCAATAACCCTATGGTTATTTGATCAACCATAATCGGAATCAACCGATTGTTGATTCTAGGGCTTTGTTCATACTAGGGTTGTGTGGTTGTCTGTTTAATTAGAACCAGTTTCATAAGTTTAACAACCAACACACCAGCGCGTATGGCTGGTGTGGGTTTTGTTAAGTCGTCACCTTAGCTGGAGGGCACGGGTTCAAATCCCATCCAGCCCGTATTTTTAGGATATTTTTGTTTTAGCATTTTAATCATTTTATTAACTCTTTTAATTATTTAAATTATATTATTAAGCATTATAAAGATACTAATTAATACGTATTTTATCTAAAACCGACATATTAACCGATCACCTTCCGAATCTTTGTTAAAACCATATAAGTGTGTGTGTGTGTATGTATGTATGTATGTATGTATGTATGTATGTATGTATGTATGATTATTAAAAAGCTTGATTAAGGTTGTAGTGTTCAAAAAGGTTTTTGATTTAATATATATATATATACACACACACACACACACACACACGTATATATGAAATATATCACGATATTCGCGAATTTAAAAGTAAAGTTTAAACATTTATAAAAGATCATAGTTTATATAAATATTACTATTTATTATCTATTATGTATTATCTATAATATTTATTTAAAAAGAGATGTTGATTAACAATAAAAATATATATAATTATATTAAATGCATTCTATTAATCTAAAAGAAAACAAATCTCTTTAAATAAACTATCCAAATTTTATAAATATTTATTTAAGTATTATTTTACGTATTTTGTATAAATAAATCATATAATTTACGATAAAACATTGATTATAGAATTAAGAATAAATCTAAGTAATATTTCACTTTCGTCACTCGATCATCGAATCCCGAACCGCTATCTATTTTTAGTTTCGTTGTTGAATTTCTTATTTACATTCGTTTCCGTAATTACTCGTTAATAGGACATATCGTCAATACTCCTTGAAGAGTTTGATCTATCATCCACATTCGTGTTATATTGTTTTCCTCGTTTGCTCGTCTGTAAAGGTGAGTACCACATTCCCCTCTTTTAATTGTTTTCCACGTTTTGGGGACATAGCGTAAATATATTTCTCATATATACTTATACTCAAAACTGCAACTATTGTCTTATGTGTTAACAACTTATACCTTACTTGTTTATGTGCTTATTTGCTTTGTATGCTTCCGCAATCAAAGAAGTCTAACATAATCTCAGTCTAGTGTGATCACACGCCAGTCGTTAGCCTTTGTGCTTCTCGACATCT
>NW_027501104.1:0-58091 GCF_021521415.1 Bidens hawaiensis | reverse complement strand
TGACGTGTTTGAACGCCCACATCAAGTTCTCCAATGATGTTCTCCTTTGGATGATAATTATGAATCCTAAGAGTGGATTCTCAGGAACAACAACATTTTCAAATAAGTTAGTGTAATGTTCTCCAAGTTCATGAGATGAATCATCACTATTAAGTTCAATAATTTGATCAACAACTCAATTATGATCAGAAGAAGTAGAATCATTATCAAAGGAAGCAGGAGAATCATCACCTGGATCGTCAGTTGGAGCAACAGTCTGAGCTTCAACATCATTAGAACTTGAAAACCTTGGAATTACCAATTGATGTTCAAAGTATGCACAAACCTGATCTTCATCTGGTTTCTACCCAAGAGGGATCTTCAAGTGCCTTACGAGTGGTCGTCTGCTCAACTTGGGATAGAAAGCAAGTGAATTTGGCAAGATTTACAATTCCAGATGAATGTAGATCCGCATAAGCACACAATACATTATTTTCATTTGACGAAGAAACTTGATGACGTGTTTGAACGCCCACATCAAGTTCTCCAATGATGTTCTCCTTTGGATGATAATTATGAATCCTAAGAGTGGATTCTCAGGAACAACAACATTTTCAAATAAGTTAGTGTAATGTTCTCCAAGTTCATGAGATGAATCATCACTATTAAGTTCAATAATTTGATCAACAACTCAATTATGATCAGAAGAAGTAGAATCATTATCAAAGGAAGCAGGATAATCATCACCTGGATCGTCAGTTGGAGCAACAGTCTGAGCTTCAACATCATTAGAACTTGAAAACCTTGGAATTACCAATTGATGTTCAAAGTATGCACAAACCTGATCTTCATCTGGTTGTTCAGTAGATGGAGTAAACGAGTTAAATAAACCAACATAATCAAACATCCAGTCGGGACCTTTCCCTCTAGGAGGTGTGGTGTACTTTTGACAGTCCACATGGTACCATTCCTCCACACAACAAAAAGTAAGATTAAATACTCTTTTCTTTGGAGAAGCATATCCCAAGAAATAACCCTCGCTGGCTTTTTCTACAAATTTACCCACATCCTTCTTCAACATCGTACAAGGACACCCAAATGGTTCCAAGTACATTAAGTTAGGCTTTCATTGTTTAAAAGCTCATAACTTGTCTTCTTGAGTCTCTTAACAGTTAGAACTCGATTAAGCGTATAACAAGCAGTATTCACCACCTCGTTCCAAAATTGGACCGGAAGCTTAGAATCGGCAAGCATAGTTCTAGCAGCTTCAATCAAAGTTTTGTTTTTCCTTTCGGCAACACCATTCTGTTGTGGTACATAAGGGGCACTATATTCTCGTTGAATTCCTTTTTGAATGCAAAAGAAATCCAATACAGTGTTCTTAAATTCTAGTACCATTATCACTTCGAATTTTCCTCACTTTTTTCTTGTATAGTGATTCAATCTTAGTGATTAGGTTTTGTACCAGAACAGGTGTTTGATCTTTTGAACTCATAAATAAAACCCATGAGTATCTTGAATAATTATCAGTAACAACAAGACAATACAAATCTTCAGAGATACTAGCAAGATTCACAGGACTAAAAAGATCCATATGAAGTCGTTTAAGAGGAGTATCAATAGAATTCAATAACTTAGACGGATGTGACTTTTTCTTCTGTTTTCCTTTCTTGCAAGCAATACAGTGATCAGATAGTTTAAAATTCTCCAAAGAAACACCTTCGACCAAATCATTTGCCATTATATAATTCATCTTTTGAACATGAATGTGATCCATTCTACGATGCCATAGAATAGAGTCCTTCTCGGTTTCTTTTGAAACAAAACATGTTGCGAAAGATGTTGATACTTTAGAAAACATATTCAAGACATAAATATCATTCGATCGAGGAGACCCCTGACAACCATGTCCTCGGGAATGACGTATCCCGGTTTCAAAATCAGACATTCTTTATCAGTAAATATAGTTGTGTACTTCATGTCACGGATTTGCGACACACTTAATAATTATGATCCACCTTGTCACAGTAAATGACCTTTTCAAACGTAATGTGACCATTTGAAACTTCACCTTCTTGTGTGATCATACCCCAGAATTCCCAGCAAAAGCCACATAACCCCCTTGAATATTTCTCACATTTGTTAAGAGGTTGAGATTTCCAGTAATATAACGAGAACATCCGTTGTCCATTATCCAGTTTTCACCAGACACGGTCTTGGATGTACCCTACAGACAAAGTAAAAGTGATTAGTTCAAAAAGGCAGCCCAGGCCTCAGTCTTGGGCACATTTTGAGTTTCATGAGCAGAGAAAATTTAGCCGAATTCTTTTATTGTTCAACAACTTGAGAATAAGTTACAGGCTTCTTAGACTTTCGTCTTAGATAAGCAGCTTGAACAACGTTTGAGTTCACATTCTTATAGATTGGCTCAGTTGGAACAAACTTTAGTTTTAGTTGACCATATGTTTCCTTCAAATGAATAACCTTACGTGGGTTCACGTTTGAAAACATGATATGAGTATCATCATCAGACGACAAAGGTCGTTTCAGAATCTCCTTTATCACTGGAACCGGTTTCGATTGGTCCTTGACAAACGGATGAAGATTCTGAGATTTCTTCTGTCCACAGTTTCTCACCACATGACCTTGTTGTCCACACAGAATACAACTCCTCATGTCCACACGATCATGTTGAGATTTGGCAAAAACAGATGCCACAGAAGGCTGATGACTCACATTCTTAGTAAAACTCTTGGCCAACTCATCAGACTACACAGACTTCATTTTCATATAGAAGTCAAAATTAGAACAGTTGGAAAAACTTTGCAATGTGTCAATTCCAGTTGATTTCACTAATTGAATCTTTTTAGAAGTTTTTAACAATTGCTTGGCTTTAATCAATGAGTCTGATGTAACACCCCACAACCGCAGCGGAAACGTAAACGGGATGCGACAGACACCTCTGATATCAACCACATTGTTTATAAAGAAAACTGAATGCATTAATATACTTCAAAATTACATTATCTCGTATTTCATTACAGTCTAGGTGATACACACATCATACCATACGATACATAACTCTATTTGTTATAATGTATCCTAACATCCCGCACGCAAATATTACACACATCAAGCACTTAGCACGTAAGCAATCACCTTATCTTAGTTGTACCTGAAAAGTATGTGAGAAAACGGGTCAACTACGAATAGTTGGTGAGTTTCACAATTTTAGTAAACCATGATAAATCCATATCATAATATAATATTATCTGGGGACACTGTTAACCCAGTACTGTACTCACTCCGGGGACAATGTTAACCCAGAAACACTTTTAGGAACCCCTGGGGACACTGTTAACCCAGTACTGTACTCTCTCCGGGGGCAATGTTAACCCGGAAACACTTCTAGGAACCCCTGGGGACACTGTTAACCCAGTACTGTACTCACTCCGGGGGCAATGTTAACCCGAAAACACTTCCAAAGACATCTGGGGACACTGTTAACCCAGTCCTGTACTCACTCCGTACGATTCCCGTACAATCAAATATTTATAAATACACGCAAATCCATGCGTTCAGTATGTATTTAAATATTTCAATAGTAACATGCTTTACGCCTCGGGAAAATATTTGAAAACAATTCAGAAAAAGGGGCTCGTGAAACTCACCTTAGCACATGCAAGCAGGTAACAACAACCATTATCAATTAACACGTCCAATCTGTAATATGATCCCTACGATCGTTATTATACAATTATTGTTTATATAATCTTTAACCTTATCAATCGGTACATCTGGGGACACTGTTAACCCAGTACTGTACCTGTTCCGGGGGCAATGTTAACCCAGAAACACTTCTCCGGACTCAGATTGTGATGTCGTTTAGAGTTCCATGGTCACAATTACTATTAGTCGTTTTTCTCGTTTTGCATGCCTAGCACGGTTATTCGTTTTTTTTTTTTATGTTTCAAAAATGAGTTTGGTCACACACGACCCGAAAATAGTCGTTGACTGATAGTTTAAGTAAAGTTGTGAAATTTGAGCTCGGTTTAGACGCCCCGTTTGGCCGCGGGACCCGTTTCCGTCTTTAGCGTACCGGAAACTGTTAAAATAGGTTAAAATTACTCAAATCATCCGAATTATTTTCGGATGATTTATTTTTACTTGTTTAACTCATTTATATGAAAATAGTTCATTTTTAGGGTTTTTATACACCAGTCAGCTCGCTTAAGCGAACTTCACCGGTTTACGCGTTTTAACTTTAAAAGTTTGATAATTAGCACGATTAATTATCCGTTTACTCTCGGATCTTGAAATTTTGCACAAATCACTTTTTAAAAGTGGGGAATTTTATAAAAATATTTCCAGAATTAATTCTTATATTTAAAATTTATTTATCTATTTTTAAACACCATTTAAACACTAAATATGTCGTAAATACCAAACGATCTTAGAAAAATCCCAATTTTTTCCTGGATGTCCCCTGCAATCCACATAGTCTCCTGTAATTTTTCCAGAACCAAAATCTTCTTTTACATGCACTTTATACTAAAACCGAGCTAGAAATCCCTAGAACTCGTTTTAACCAAAAAGCCAACTTAGACTTCTCTAATGGACCTCAAATTTTGTGTGTGACTTACAAATGATATGAAAAGCTTATCTACAATTTTCCAGAATTTTTCATGATATTTAACTATTTTTCACCATTTTTGGCCAAAACCGAGCATTAAATTCACCAAATATTCATCCTTTATCCAAAAATTACCAAAAATTCACAGAGCTCATATTTGCATGTGTTTAACACCTCTGTAAAATTTCATGACCTAACTCTAAAGCATCAACAATCTGTCCAAATTTCCCAAAACTGAACATAAACCGAATATACATTTCGTTTTCCGCCACTACAAGCTACAAACTCGCCTTTCCGCCTTATCTACCACTACACACAGAGCCTACAACCAACATACCACAATACCAAGCAAGTCACACTCACGATCAAGCCTTTTTCACTATAGCTTCGGTTAAGATATCAAAACAAAGATTTAACCGTAAAAATTCGTTTTTGGCTCGTTTAACTCATTCCTTGGACCAAGATCCCTTGTATAACTTGTATACATCACTTGATCATACAAGAATTGGTTTCATCTCGGGTTTTCACCCATTTTTCACTTGAAACCTAATTTTCTTGCAAATGAACTCAAGAAACGAAGATGGAAACGTAACTAACTCGATTTTTACCTCGATTTTCTTGCACATTTTTCTGGATTTTTGGCTTATAGAATTGAGAGAATTGTTGGATTGTTGATAAGTTGTAAAGAAAAATGAAAATGTAAGGGGTATAACACCCCTATATTCCGATCGGCCCTCATGTGGGGGTGGGGTGGGACCCACAAGTTCATTTTTGGCCACTCATTTGGATATCCGCAATCCGGATAATGTTTTGGATAATCTGGTTCAGTTCGTTTCTCGGTTAAACGTTTAATTCGGCTTAAAACGAGGCCAAAACGGTTGTTTTCGGCTAAAAAATGAAATTTATATAAAACCGATTTAAAAACTTTAAAAACTTAAACCATGACATTTATTAACTCAAAACATAATATTATTAATTATCGCGCATCTTTTTCGGCTTGATCGATTGTCTCTTGCTCGGTTTGGTATTAAAGGTTTCGTTTAATGTACCGTCGTACCATTAAATCGAAATTCTTTTTCTGTGCCGTACTTTACTTATCCCGAAGCATTAATGCTTCGTAAAATCACTAAATATCATATATCTCGTCTATAATTGAACCCTCGATTCGTTCGGGTTTCAATAACTATCAATCGATTAATCGCATATTCAATACGATGAATTATTTATTCACGCACAATCAATACAGTGAACCCTGTATTCTCGTATAGTTACTATGGTAACTCATGTACCCGACATTACATATGACGTAACTAACGTCTACCGGTTAGGGTATACCTGGTTTCGTCGGAATCGTTACATTCTCCCCCCGTTAAGAAATTTCGTCCTCGAAATTTTACACGCCCACTATCTCCTTTCGAGAGAAAGGTGGGGGGTTTTTCCTTCAGAATTCACCCTCGCGTTACCAAGTATAATCTGGTCCTCGCTGTGAATTCCACTTTATCTTAATTAATAAAGTTTGGTATGTCAAACTGTTTAGTTTTCCCGTCTACTATCTCTACGGAATTAGTTATGATATCAAGCATGTCTTCTATGACTACCTCTTTTACTAGTACTTTCGTTGCCTCATCGCTTAGGCACTTTTCAATCCGTATACATGGCAAAATATCATGTATAGTACTTAGCCCCTGGAGTACTTTAATCGATAAACTAAATGACCAACCATGGAGATAGTTCTCATGGGATCCAATATATTAAGAAGCTATTTTCGGTTTTGCCAAACCTCATATCACCTCTCTCTAAGGTGATGCCTTAAAATGCCTTGTCACCTCTATTCAGCGACAATGGTTTCCTTTGGACGCTTGAATAAATCCTTTGCCAACCTCGCGCTACTTTCAACTTCTCTTAAACATTATAAATCCGATTGGTTGTTTCTCGAATCAATTCAAATCTTATGGCTTGATCGACGCCCATTTTCAATTTAACAAATTGGTGATAACTACTTCACCCATAGAAAGCTTCCAGCTCTCGATGCTTCCTTCCCCTCCTTCCAATAATGGAAGTAGGATGACTATTTCGATCTGAGATCATTGAAAATGGTACTTCACGACGAGTTACCATTTCATCATCAGGAATTTAGGCAAAAATTCATTGTAATTTATTCCCACTATCATTGGCGAATTTTCTGTCGTTGTGGCGTTCCCTAGGGTTTTCGGTGTGCAGCCTTATCTCTTGCATAACTCAATATTCACCGACACACGTAACCATATCTTTCTCCAAACTCGACCATTAATAAAAATCCTTTCAGGTATCCGTATCATCAATAGTCAAATCCGATCCCGGATGTATGGATTATTTCGATCTATGCGCTTCGTCAATGATTAATTCACGAAGGTCATGGAGGGTTGGGATCCAACCCGATTTTTGAAGTAGAGAATTTAGTCCACACGCTGTTCGAAATTCTCCTCATTGCCGTAAGATTCCTTCTTTTCCAAGTGTTCCTCTTTCAACGCCTCACGTTGAGCGACTCGAATCAGGTTCGAAGGTTCGACTGGACTATCATCCCCAGCACTCGCACTCGCAATGGCTTAACCCGATCTTTCTTACTCAAGGCATCGGCTACGACGTTAGCCTTGCCAGGGTGATAACGGATGTCACAGTCATAATCGCTTAACAACTCGACCCATCTTCGTTGCCTCATATTCAGTTCCTTCTGATCAAATATGTGCTGCAAACTTTTATGATCGGTGAAGATGGTGCACTTCGTATCGTAGAGACAATGTCTCCACATTTTAAGTGCGTAGATAACCGCTCCCAGTTCTATGTCATGAGTAGTGTAATTTTTCTCGTGTATTTTTAACTGTCGGGAAGCATAGGCTATAACCTTAATATACTGCTTCAACACGCATCCTAACCCTTTACGCGATGCGTCACAATACGCGACAAAACCATCTTCTCCATCGGGGAGACTTAAAATCGGCGCTTGGCACAATTTTAATAGTTTCTATCTTATTTGGATCTTTGTGAAATCTTTGTTGCTTTACAACATGACCAAGGGATTATGCCTTCTTTATTCAAAATCACATTTTGAAAACTTCGCGTATAGCTCTTCTTGTTTTAACACTTCCACAATTTTCCTTAATCGTCGTTCGTGCTCTTCTTTACGTTGCGAATATATCAAAATATCATCAATGAATGCTATGACAAATTTGTCAAAGTAAGGTTTACAGACTCAATTCATGAGTTCCATGAATACTGCCTGCGCATTTGTTAACCCGAACGGCATGAATAAGAATTCATAATGGCCGTAGCGAGTCCGCAACGTTGTTGCTGCAACGTCCTCCTCTTGGATTTTTCATTTGGTGATAACTATATATAAGATCAATTTTCTAAAGATAAATCGCCCTTTGCAGTTGGTTAAACAGATCATTTACTTCGAAGAAGTGAATACCTATTCTTGATCGTCACTTTATTCAATTCTCCCTAATCAACACATATCCTAACACTTCCGTCCTTCATTTCCCAATTAAAACTGGTGCACCCCATGGTGACTAACTAGGTCGTATAAAATCTTATCCAACAATTCTTGTAACTGATTGGATAATTCTTGCATCTCGGATGGTGCAAGTCGGTAGGGTGCTTTAGCAACAGGGCCAGCTTGAGACATTAAATCGATTCTGAATTCGACCTGTCGGGTTGGCAGTAATCCAGGGAGTTCTTCTGGGAAAACTTGTGGAAATTTGCGTACCACCGGGATATCTTCTATATGTTTTCTTTTAAATACTTTGGCAATCACGTTTGTTAAATACACCACGTCTTCTTGTCGTAAATATTATAACATCTCAAGATGAGATTTGAGTGGCAACATAATACCGTACACTTTTCTCTGTATTTAATCGCTTCATCGTCCGAAAGAGAGCTTCTAATCATCTTCTTTTCATATTTGATTTCTGCTTCATGTTGATTTAGCCAATCCATGCTAACTATTACGTCAAAACTTCTTTGCTTTACTGGTCGTAGGTCAATAAGGAAAGGTTAATCGTTCAGAATAATAGGACAATTCCGTACAATTTAGTTAACCATTATGGATTTACCGTTAGCGATTCTACAGTATAGGGTTCTATAGTTTCACTAATCGGTATCTTTCCAAAGGGTAGGAGGTTAGCAGGAACTAACTTCTATCGACGACCGTAAAAATATCACTGAAGCCTATTGATTTAAAACTACAACGTACTTAATACCACTTTTGGATCATGACGTGCTTTATTTGAATTACTCACAAAAGCACGGCTCCTTGCTTGATCAGAGGTTGATGCTTGTCATGAGGTTCATCTTCCACGACACCTTGGTTCAACTTTGAGCAATCTCTCTTGAAACGTTCTGTACTGCCACATTCATAGCAAGTACAACTGTTTGGCATAATTTGATTTCTTCGGATGGATTGTTATTGAAGTTGTTGGGTTCGGAGTGGTTGTACATGAATGGGTTGGGGTTGCCGGTTCACATGGCTTCAATTGGTTCTACAAATGGGGCATTACGTCCATCTTTACCACACCCGTGGCCTACTATCACTCGACATTCTTCTTCCTGCCGATAACCATATTTTCCACAGTTAGGGAAGGATCCTTCATGTGGTTCATGTTTTCACACCAGAACTAGTCTTAGTATAATTCTGGGTTGTAGGACATACCTACTTATTCAAAGCCTATCTTGCACTATACCTTTATCATTTCTCTTCTTTATTACTCGACGTCTCACCTAACGTCCTTCCAGTCCACTTCCCATAGAGTAAAATATATCAATGCTGGCTTGCGACACAACCCTTTCAAAGGTTGTATATTTTACAGGATTGACTATACTCTTTATCGATGGAGTTAGTCCCCAATATTGCGCTCACTTCGCTTAGTTTCAGGAGTAATTAGCCATGTTACCAGACATGACAATTCCTTCAAACGATTAGCGTGTTCCAAGTGATCAGCACACAACATTTCTACCTTTCATAGCTCAGTTTCCAATCTCTGAACTTAATTACTCGAATAAAAGTGTTCTAGCCCAAGAATTTTAAATTCCGACCATAACATCTGAGTAACAATTTTCTAACTATAATTTTGTACCATCGTGTTCCATCACGATACAACATAATCTACCAACATATCTGTAGCATATTTCACTACACAATGTTCTAGACTCATACCAATATCCTTAACCATTTCGATCTTTTCTATCCACTCGCTAATCTATTCCTCCCTTTACCATCAGTAAACTATTAATAATTTCCTTAACACAATCAACAGACATATCCTTCATACCGGATCTAATTCATTACGACTACTATTCATGTTTAGTTATAACTAATACTTGTAGTCATAATAGTATTCGGTGGAACATTATCACTTTTAGTATTACCACCAAGAATTGAAATATTCATATTCATGTGATTGCTCGATCTACAATCTTGCGATCACATTTGCATCAACACTAGCAGTGATCTATGATACGACATTCGGTATCATCATCTGCCATCTTTGAGCAATCAACTGAATCATATCAATCTCCATCATTGGAGTTACTATTTTTATGTCATTCTGCCGTACTCATCCCGTACGCAGTAATCAATACTAATCTCACCGTATAACTCGTTACCAGTTCAATCATAACAGCAGGTACACATACACACCAAATATTATCATACATATTACACATACCAGTATCTAGTATATATGTCCCACAAGTATAATAACATATGGACTTAACCTGACGTCGGTTAACTTTTAAATACGTTTCATAACCCTTGTCACCAACTGACATAGAGATCTTCTCAACAAAGATCAATGTTTAATATGCTTGATTTCAATATCCGTCTGCATGTCAGCATAACCGATACATGCTCACCGTGAGCACCAAACGATTACATACCACGGAGTTATAATATCCGTGTTTATTCGTATATCCGGCATACACAATATACCTCCTACGAACGAACAACCAACTATGCTATAATGATTCCAACACTTCTTTGTGTATAGGTAATCATTCTATTCGAGCATACATGGGTGTAAACATCTAACGGATGTAAGGATAACATAGGGAGTTGCAAGGTTCAAGGTAATTGCGCAACATGGGTTGCCTTCAAATATTATTAATTACTATTATGGGAAACTCTACACTTGCTCAGTCAATGTCCTCAGGCGTTCTAGGTTTGCTAAAATCGGTAATTCTCGATCTGAAGTTGGTCTGTCTCATATGTTTGTGAGTGAGCAATACATATATATATATATATTTCAATATATTATTTTATTTTATTTTATTTATTTACTCCTTTACCTTAATGGAATAAGAATGGGTTCAGGTACAGGTCCATCCGTACGTGAGGGTTGGCGGTGCGGGTGAACACAGGGGGTTGTTAGGATATACGGTACCGGTGTTGGTAGGGTAAGGGATTCATCAATTTTTGGTTGGGAGTGACGGTTACTAGGTATTTCTGGTTAATGTCAAACGGGAGATCTATCTTGGTACTATCATAACTATGGCCCAATAAGTCAGACTCATTATCAACCGATGCTCTAGAAATCTCAGCATCTCCGGTACTTTTATTACTTTATCCCCCCGGTTCCTCATCCGGGTCCTATTTCTCAATTCTTGTACCCACAAGATATGTACATATATATATATATATATACACATTAGCACGTATAAATAATACTATATACTTTACACATATGTTGCCATTTTTACCTATTAACGTACCCCGTGACTTCCCCTGAATTCCCTCGTGCGGACAAGTCTGTTATTATGTTCCGGACCATAACAACTCACTTGTCCATCCAAGTTCATCCAGACCTCGTCACTATAAATTATTAGTTGATATTCAGATCCTATAATACTTGAGCTACTGGTTATATTTTAGGTATCTTTTAAAGACATCCTAATTCTTTTATAACCAATGGCTCTGATACCAAGTTCTGTAACACCCCGCAACCGCAGCGGAAACGTAAACGGGATGCGACAGACACCTCTGATATCAACCACATTGTTTATAAAGAAAACTGAATGCATTAATATACTACAAAATTACATTATCTCGTATTTCATTACCATCTACGTGATACACACATCATACCATACGATACATAACTCTATTTGTTATAATGTATCCTAACATCCCGCACGCAAATCTTACACACATCAATCACTTAGCACGTAAGCAATCACCTTATCTTAGTTGTACCTGAAAAGCATGTGAGAAAACGGGTCAACTACGAACAGTTGGTGAGTTTCACAATTTTAGTAAACCATGATAAATCCATATCATAATATGATATTATCTGGGGACACTGTTAACCCAGTACTGTACTCACTCCGGGGACAATGTTAACCCAGAAACACTTTTAGGAACTCCTGGGGACACTGTTAACCCAGTACTGTACTCACTCCGGGGGCAATGTTAACCCGGAAACACTTCTAGGAACCCCTGGGGACACTGTTAACCCAGTACTGTACTCACTCAGGGGGGAATGTTAACCCGGAAACACTTCCAAAGACATCTGGGGACACTGTTAACCCAGTCCTGTACTCACTCCGTACGATTCTCGTACAATCAAATATTTATAAATACACGCAAATCCATGCGTTCAGTATGTATTTAAATATTACAATAGTAACATGCTTTCCGCCTCGGGAAAATATTTGAAAACAATTCAGAAAAAGGGGCTCGTGAAACTCACCTTAGCACATGCAAGCAGGTAACAACAATCATTATCAATTAACACGTCCAATCTGTAATATGATCCCTACGATCGTTATTATACAATTATTGTTTATATAATCTTTAACCTTATCAATCGGTACATCTGGGGACACTGTTAACCCAGTACTGTACCTGTTCCGGGGGCAATGTTAACCCAGAAACACTTCTCCGGACTCAGATTGTGATGTCGTTTAGAGTTCCATGGTCACAATTACTATTAGTCGTTTTTCTCGTTTTGCGTGCCTAGCACGTTTATTCGTTTTTTTTTTATGTTTCAAAAATGAGTTTGGTCACACACGACCCGAAAATAGTCGTTGACTGATAGTTTAAGTAATGTTGTGAAATTTGAGCTCGGTTTAGATGTCCCGATAGGCCGCGGGATCCGTTTCCGTCTTTGGCGTACCGGAAACTGTTAAATCGGTTAAAAATACCCAAATCATCCGAATTATTTTCGGATGATTCATTTTTACTTGTTTAACTCAATTATATGGAAATAGTCCATTTTTAAGGTTTTTACACACCAGTCAGCTCGCTTAAGCGAACTTCACCGGTTTACGCGTTTTAACTTTAAAAGTTTGATAATTAGCACGATTAATTATCCGTTTACTCTCGGATCTTGAAATTTTGGACAAATCAATTTTTAATAGTGGG
The DNA here is from genome assembly GCF_021521415.1 of Bidens hawaiensis. Taxonomy (NCBI): domain Eukaryota; kingdom Viridiplantae; phylum Streptophyta; class Magnoliopsida; order Asterales; family Asteraceae; genus Bidens; species Bidens hawaiensis. The sequence goes on along the minus strand of NW_027501104.1, from coordinate 45,084 downwards.
GAATTTTATAAATATATTTCCAGAATTAATTCTTATATTTAAAATTTATTTATCTTTTTTTAAACACCATTTAAACACTAAATATGTCGTAAATACCAAACGACCTTAGAAAAATCCCAAATTTCTCCTGGATGTCCCCTGCCATCCACATAGTCCCCTGTAATTTTTCCAGAACCAAAATCTTCTTGTACATGCCCTTTTTACTAAAACCGAGCTAGAAATCCCTAGAACTCGTTTAACCGAAAAGCCTACTTAGACTTCTCCAACGGACCTCAAATTTTGTGTGTGACTTATAAATGATATGAAAATCTTATCTGCAATTTTCCAGAATTTTTCATGATATTTAACTATTTTTCACCATTTTTGGCCAAAACCGAGCATTAAATTCACCAAATATTCATCCTTTATCCAAAAATTACCAAAAATTCACAGAACTCATATTTTCATGTGTTTAACACCTCTGTAAAATTTCATGACCTAACTCTTAAGCATCAACAATCTGTCCAAATTTCCCAAAACCGAACATAAACCGAATATACCTTTCGCTTTCCGCCACTACAAGCTACAAACTCGCCCTTCCGCCTTATCTACCACTACACACAGAGCCTACAACCAACATACCATAATACCAAGCAAGTCACACTCACGATCAAGCCTTTTTCACTATAGCTTCGGTTAAGATATCAAAACAAAGATTTAACCGTAAAAATTCGTTTTTGGCTCGTTTAACTCCTTCCTTGGACCAAGATCCCTTGTATAACTTGTATACATCACTTGATCATACAAGAATTGGTTTCATCTCAGGTTTTCACCCATTTTTCACTTGAAACCTCATTTTCTTGCAAATGAACTCAAGAAACGAAGATGGAAACGTAACTAACTTGATTTTTACCTCGGTTTTCTTGCATATTTTTCTGGATTTTTGGCTTATAGAATTGAGAGAATTGTTGGATTGTTGATAAGTTGTAAAGAAAAATGAAAATGTAAGGGGTATAACACCCCTATATTCCGATCGGCCCTCATGTGGGGGTGGGGTGGGACCCACAAGTTCATTTTTGGCCACTCATTTGGATATCCGCATTCCGGATAATGTTTTGGATAATCTGGTTTAGTTTGTTTCTCGGTTAAACGTTTAATTCGGCTTAAAACGAGGCCAAAACGGTTGTTTTTCGGCTAAAAAATGAAATTTATATAAAACCGATTTAAAAACTTTAAAAACTTAAACCATGACATTTATTAACTCAAAACATCATATTATTAATTATCGCGCATCTTTTTCGGCTTGATCGATTGTCTCTTGCTCGGTTTGGTATTAAAGGTTTCGTTTAATGTACCGTCGTACCATTAAATCGAAATTCTTTTTCTGTGCCGTACTTTACTTATCCCGAAGCATTAATGCTTCGTAAAATCACTAAATATCATATATCTCGTCTATAATTGAACCCTCGATTCGTTCGGGTTTCAATAACTATCAATCGATTAATCGCATATTCAATACGATGAAATATTTATTCACGCACAATCAATACAGTGAACCCTGTATTCTCGTATAGTTACTATGGTAACTCATGTACCCGACATTACATATGACGTAACTAACGTCTACCGGTTAGGGTATACCTGGTTTCGTCGGAATCGTTACATCTGATGTGTTTGATGTTTTGGCACTAGCATATCAACATTCAAGATCTTGTATCTTGGAAGTTTCATTGTGAGACACTTTCGATCAGTTCCGATTTGATAATGCTAATCAGAATGTCTTTCTCAGCGAACATCGTGTCTATTCCTTTCAACTTATACACACAACCAGTTGATGGCTTAGAAACAGTAGGATTGATAAAACGCACCAAATCCTCATCAGAAACTTTGGGTTTTTCTAATTTCTTTGCCTTCACTGATTTAATCTTAACTTGTTCTTCCTTTTTCACTTGAGATGTGTGTGAACCATACACAGCCTCCTCAAATTCATGAGGTTTACATAAAATGTGATTAGAACTTGGAATGTTCTGATTTTTATGTACAATCTCAGGTTCGAACACATCCTCAATGATCACCTTCTCAACATTTTCTACAAATACTTTATTGCTTTAGACATGATGTTTTTGAGTTGGTGGTTGGGCTATGGCATTTTTAGATTTTACTTGTTTAGAATTGTCAGAAACAACACGTTCCTTCACAAGCACTTATTCTTTCCTTGAAAAAGGATTTGCTTTATAATCGTTGTGAAAAGGTGGTGGTATTTCAACAAACCTATACCCTTTTTCGAATCTTTTTGTTTACAAGATACTTCGATCGTTTAATTTAGCAAAAAGGAAGAGTTTCTAAACTTTCCCAACTTGTTCTTCAACTCAAGAACCTCATTCTCAAGCTCGTTTATCTTCGAATGAGGTTTCAAAATTTCTTGAAACAATTGATCGTTGATGGTCATTTTGACAGATAACTCAGCTTTGAGATCATGATTACTTGTCGATAATGCTTCAATCTATTTCTCACAGTCAACACAAGTTACTTTAGCAGAAACATTAGAAGAGATAGAAGAACTACCCTTATTGATCTTAGCCATGCAAGAAAAGGTGGTTGGAAACTTGTCACATGAATCGTCAGAATTTGAATTTGTATCATTATCAGAATACGTACCACTTCGGCTTGCATCTTGAAAAACTTCATTTGTCTTGAACATAACCAAATTGGCTTGATTATCATTGCCCAAAAGTCTTTGGGACCAGTCAGTTCCATCCAAATTAGTAAGCATAGCTTGTGTGCCAGAAGAAGATGATGTGGTTCCAGAAGTCTTAACAGCATCATTACCATTTTTACTCAATGAACATCGATCTTGATTTCTAGGATTAGCATACTCCTTCTTCGGCTTATCACACTCCTTTGCAAAATGGCCAAACTCTTGGCAATTATAACATTTAACCTTTAGTTTATCGAATCCAACCTTCTTGTTCAAAGAAGGAAGATATTTGCCGGTTCACTACATAAACCTTTTAACCTTTCGAACAATCATCACATGTTCCATTTCAGATCCATAAGCTCTAACTCATCCGGATCAATTTGATCGTAGTCTTCATAAGTCAAATCAAAGTAGCAATCTTGCTACTTACCAAATTCTCATATGAGGTCATGAAGGCAGACAAGAAAGCAAAGTTTTGTTCAAATTCCTTCATGTTTACATTCGGTGAAGATGAGAATGGATTTGAAGTGGATGAACCAGAAGCACCAGGTGATCCAGAACTTCTAGCAGTGTAGAAACAAGCTCTTGGATCACTATAGATAGTTGTCTCATTCTCACTTGCATTTTGAGTAAGAAATGCAGTGATTGGAGAGATTGTCGAACTCAGAGGCATACTTCCACCATAAAATGCCGGATCTTGACAATCATTAGATAATTTTTGACATTTAAGATCGTATTCTCTTGCTTCGATCTTTTGCATGAATTCGGATGATGTCAAGTCTTCATTGTTGAAGTAGTTGTTCTCTTTTAGAACCATTAAAAATGTCGAATAACAACTCGGTAAAGCACCTTTAATAGTATCGATCTTATCTGATTCAGATGGTTCCATCTTCATCTTATCCATCTCGGCTATCAGATGGTTGAATCTTGTTGTCATCTCCTCGACAGTCTCACCCTTAAGTAGGTTAAAGTTTCTAAATTGAAACTTGAGCATTACCTTCTTGCTTTCAGCGGTGTTACCCATACTCCTTATATGAAAATGTTGGAATAACGAAGCACAAATCTTTATGCTACCAACTTGGTGAAAGATGTTTTCGGGCAAAGCCATTGTAAGCGTGGAGTAGGTTTTTGTTTCGATCTCTAGTGCTTTCTTTTCTTTTTGGGAGTATTGTGAGATGGCCTTGGGTGTAAATCCGATAGTCTCATATCCAATCATCGGAACGGTATATACCTCATCCAAGCAATACAAACAATCAGGGTGAACCGACCCTAGATGAGCACGGAAACGGGGTTCCCGCTTTGAAAAATCGCTAAATTTCATTAGACGTGGACATTTTGAATGTGAACCGATCTCGGTGTCCAGTTGCAACATTTGTTGCATCAATATATTTTGGGAAGCTAAAGCATACATATCAGCCATGACAAGACAATCAAATTTCAAGGGTTAAATTTGAAAGTATCTTAACGAACTGTGAAAATGAACTTTTAATGAATTGTGAACAGTAACGAAACGGGAATAGTTTTAACGAATCTAGGAGTTTAACGAATCTGGAACAGTGTCACATGAAATAGGTTATAACAAACTGGGTTAACGAATTAAGTCAAAGTAACGAATTAGATTGACGAAATAGGTTAACGAATCAGGTGGGTTTCTTAACGAATCAAGTAACGAACCAAACAAGTGAAAGCTTAGCTAATTAAGGTAACGAATTACTGAGTTCCCTTAACGAATCACTAAGGCAAGATTAACGAATTAGGTGACGAATCAAGGTGACGAATTAGCTACAGTTGATAGCGAATAAACTATAGCGAATTGGGTAGTTAAAACGGTTATAACAAACTCTGACAACTATTGCCACGTGGCAAAAGTTAGAATTAAAGTTAACGAAGTAGACACGTGTCACACGAATTGGATAACATGAATTAGAATAGATAATGAATTAGATCACGAACTAGTGAACAATACTTAACGAACTGGCTGAAAATTTAACGAATCTTCAAGCCCAGATGAAGATCTTCATATCTTCAAACATTCATCATACATTTCCAGAATTTTGGAGAAAATATGAACACTTAAACAGGTCACAAATCTGTAATACTACCTCAATACTTTACCAAATCGTTCACTTAACCTATCAAAATACTCGCAACATCATCGCGAATCCAAATCAAACCATCCCGTAAACAATTATCCTTAACTCGTGATCAAATCAACCAAAAACCAAACTTTGTTTTCGGCCAATACTAGGTCCAAACCAAATCAATCCAAAACAAATCCAAATTCCAAGTCACAACTCCTTCTCAATACCTTAACACACACAGATCTAATCCAATCAATCTATATCTCAATCAAATTCACACTGAATTCAAAAAAACTCAAATGAAACACAAAATAATACCAAATTAACAATTAGTCGTCCTTAATTAACAAATTATCAGTCAAATCAAGAGCAATCGAACACCGAAAGCTCTGATACCACTTGAGAACACTCGGATCTAACACAGATCTAAGATCTAATAACAATTATGGATCTAGTTCATTGTTGCTCTTATAAGTTATATGTTGTATATATATATTAATATTAGTTTTAAAGATATGTGTATGTATAATATAAGATGATTAATTAAGATGAAGCTTGAGAGAAAATCTGGACAACAATTCAATAAGATTAACTCCAAAACATAAATTAAACAGTGGACGAACCCACTATATATAGAAGATGGGTCTAGTTCGTTACACATTCCTTAACGAACTAGCCACCCACTTCGTTACAATACATTAAATAAACTATCTTAATGAAACACCCCTTGATTCATTAAACATCCTTAACGAGTCAGGAGGAACTTAACTTAAGGTCTAGTTCGTTAAACATCCTTAACGAACTAGACAATTCCTTTAACGAACTAGCTTAAATAATATAAATTACTTTTACATTAAATAAAAAGATAAATACAAAGACTCGAGACGCAAAACCGTGTACTAACACGTATAACACCAAACCAAGCATAAATCATCCATGATCAAGTCTTTTTAACTAGGGTTTCGACTAGAGTTTCAAACCGAACTTTTAATCTATAAAAACATTATATCAACGTTCTAATCCATGTTTTTGGTCAAAAATTCATATGGTTCTGATCAATACATGATTTTATGTGATTTTTAATATGTTTTGGATGGTTAAACATGATTATCACTAATTAAGACATGTTTTTAAGATCATGACATGGTAAAAATCAAGTTTAACACTCATATAATTTGACCTATCCTTTGAAGTTTTGGCTGGAAAATTGAAGAACACAGGTACTAACATTTTCTTTTTGTTAATATGTAAAATATACTAAGGAGTAAACAATATATAAACCAAAATATCTTGGGGGTTATTTCCCATGGTTGGCGGCCGCAAAAAGGGAGGGACTTCTAGGCCCCTCTTTTGACATTTAATTCCTCGTTTTGTGTGCCTGAGGTTTGATCTCGGTTCCAAGTTTAGTTCGGGTTCTGTTTTTCGCGAGAAAAATAGTTCGGGTGCGAGAAATAGCGCAAAAACTGATGTTTTTCGACTCATTTTTACAAAATAATAAAAAATTTTAAATGGTTATAAGAACCCAAAATATTCTCTCTTGGTGCTTTCATCAAGATTCACTCTTCTGGAATCTAATACCCATGCATAAGAATCAAACAATCTTGATTTGTAAAATGCGTTGAACAGCCTTTGTCACAAATTTGAGATATGCTCGGTAAGTTATTCTCAAGCCCCGTGATATAATTCACATTTTCGAACATTACTTTCCCATTCGATAACGTCCCTTCTCCAACAATTTTTCCTCACTAATTTCCTACAAATCTCACATACCCTCCTCAAATAGATTAAACATTCTTTAACAGATGGAGAGCTCCAGTCATGTGTCGAGAGGCTCCATTATCCATTATCCAACGTGAGTCATTGGATATTGAAAGCCCTTACAAAAATAAGCAGTTAGTAAAACAAGGAAACCCAAGCTTTCTTGTTCTTAGGTTGTTTCATTTTTCCTTCTAAAACATCCTCAATATCATCATATTCATAAAGAACCAGTAACTTGGTTATTTGGAGTAACAACTTGTTCATTCGGTGGTTTATCACTTTCGTTACTTTTTACCTTTGCCACCCAGTCTTATCCAACAAAACTTTTCTTTTTCATAAAAACCATCATTTTCCTTAGCATTTTAAAGCTTCACCCACTTCAAAAATCTTTTTGACATATTCCTTATCAACATTTACTCTTTAAAACTCTTAACTGGTGCAGGTGTAGGTTTAACCACAAGAACTTTAACATATGGTATTTTATCACCACATGTTTCACATCCTCAGAAAACCTTTTAGGACATGAATAAAACAAATGTCTTTCTTCATTACAACAGAAACACTTCCTACTATCAACAAATTTGTTAACAGGATGAACATGATTCTCTTGACTCTCTTTTTCAGCTTTGAGTTTTTAAAACTCATCATTTGATTTCCTTGTAATGATAGCCTCCTTTTCTTCTCAGAAGTCTCACCTTGTAATGAAAACCATCTTGTGGTTTTACCACCTTTTGGTTATCCTCTTTAAAACCAATACCCTTTCTTTTATAATAAAAGCTGGTTTTAGCAAATCTAGAATTCTGATTACCAGTTTTACCATTTGATTGGAATTTAGTTTTCTCAAATTGATTACCAATTTTAACACTTTCTTTGGATGAACTTTCTGATTTAGATAGTACAAATTCAACGGCTTGTTTAACTATTTTACTATCACACTCAAAACTATGAACAGATTGAACAATTTGCTCATCACATGAATTACCATGTTGTGGTGAATCAGACACCATGTTCGATGCCTTAAAAAATCCTTTAAGTTCTTTTGGAACATAAGAACTCCAAATTGGTGACAGAACAACATGATATTTTGGAATCTCTTTCGGAACAATATGATCCAAAACATATTGAGAAGCGGAGTAACTTTTCAGTTTTCTTTCATCTCTTTCAACTTCAATTTTAGTCTATTGAAGTTCTCTTTTGAGTTCCGTTTTCTCATCCACATGTTTGTTGATGGCAGTTTGCTTATCTTCAACCGTGTGAGTGAGCAGAGAAATCATTTTTTCATCTTGCAAAATTTTCATCCACAAGTTTTTCTCACACAATTGAAGCTTGTCATAAGCCTCTTTCATATTTTGATACTCAAGAAACATTTTGTTATAACCATATTTTAGCAAATTAAAATCTATTATCAAAGAATTAATAACAAATTTCTTTTCTTCATGGGATTCACAAATGTGTTTAACTTCTTCAGAAGAGAAATTTACCTGACCAGCCATGTTTGATTGAAGAATATGTGCATTTCCCTCATCATGAATTACATCTTGATCAACAATCTTAGAATTTTCACTTTCTTCACTCTTTGCTGCATCAGACTCACTAGTCTCCTCCTCATCATCAATTCCAAAGTCAATATTTCCATGTGTAACTTCTTCGCCATTGAACCAACCTGCAAAACTCTCAAAAACAACAGGAGGCAAAAATTATTTAAAGAATTCATTTAGAATTGATTCAAAACTTTTAGGAGAATCCTCAGTAGCAGTAGAAATCTCTTCTTCAGCATCACTCATTCTTTCAGTGACATCTTCAATTTTTGCATCATTCTTGTCCTCATGTGCGCATTCACACACTATTTCAGCCACATTAGCTTTATGGACCACTGAATTCTAGTTAAAACCCTCATCAAGTTGAGAATGACAAGCCTTTGAGGACGAAGCTTCATTTTTCTTTGAAGTCTCAGCTTGTGTAGGTGAACTTTGATGATAAATTGCTTGTTGGTTGTAGTCTCGTCCAAATGGATTAGGACTAGAATCTCCAACTTCAGGATTAGTAGACTCTCTCTTGAAATGTCCCATTTTTTTGCATCGAAAGCATCTAGCCTTTGACTTATCAAAACCGAGTTTAGCAGTGGTTCCATCCGGACAATTCTTCCCAATGATTTCCGTAAATCTTTGAGCTCTCCTCACCACACTTGCCATACACCAACAAATGTCAAGCATTTCCATATCTTATGGGTCAATTTGATCATAATATTCTTTAGTCATATTATAATTCCCAATACGACCAGCAATCAAACACTCATACGACCCCAAGACAGATCCTAAGAAAGCCATGTGTTCTTGAACATTCTCCACAGTCAGTACATTGTTGTTTTTGATATTCACAGCAATATTGCATTGAACATCATCAAATGGAGGACTCGTGGTTTTTGGTGATTGATCAGGAACAACAAATGTTGTCGAATTAGTTCCAACATAAGAGCTTGTAAAGTGAGGTATGTTCGAAGGTTGACTTGATTGAGAATTCCCACCAAAACTACAATCAGTAACATAAGCAGGTTGGATCTTCTAGCTCAGAGAAATCATAGATTGTGAAGGATTAAAATATATACCAATGTCTTGAATAACTAATGAATTCTTCATTATCTATTTCTTCTTAGCTCAAGCTCATTTGCTTCCAACTTTTCAATGAAACAAGCTAAAGTCAATCATGCATAATTGATTGGATTTTATTATTGAATCATTATAAAGGTATTCCAATCATTAGAAAAAGCATCAGCCATCTTGTCAATATATTCGTACTCTTCTTTGTCAATTTCCTATATTTTCATCATGTTCACAAGATGACAATATCTCTCAATCAGTTGAGGCGTCGTTTCGCCTTTGACCATGGTGAAAATGTCAAACTCTTAAGCACACTCATCTTTGACTTTCTCATGACGGCATTCTCTATCTTTATTCAGAAGAGCCTCCCATATTGAATGACAAGATCCATTGTGTTGCAGTAATTGAAAGATCTCAGATTTGATTGTTCCTCTAACATTAGACATTAATCCTCTAACAGAATTTCCTTAATCAGAGGAACGGGTTTGGCTTGTTCCTTGGTAAACGGATGAAGATTTTGGGATTTCTTCATTCCATATTTTGTTACAACATGACCTTGTTCGCCACGTAAAAACATGTTCTCATATCAACAAACTCACGTTGTGGTTTGGCGGAAACTGGTGCAATAGAAGGTTGACGAAAAACACTAGAAACATGCCCTTTGTTCAAATCATCAAACGTAACAAATGCCTTTTTCATGTAAAAATCAAAATTTGAACAATTAGAACAACTCTGTAAAGTGTCAGTTCCAGTTGAATTAACAAACTGAACTTTCTTAGCAGATTTTAATAATTGTTTGGCTTTAACCAAAGGATCTGTTGTGTTTGATGCTTTTGAATTAACAAATGCATGTTCAAGATATTGTATCTTTGAAGTTTCATTTTGAAAGACGCTTTCCATCAATTCAGGTTTGATAAGATTAAATGGAATGTGTTTCTTAGTGAACACTTTGCTAATACCTTTAAACTTAAACTCTCGACTAGTGTTTACTTTAGAAGGAACAAAATTGATGAAACACATCAATCATCATCAGAAATCTTTGGTTTTTCTGATTTCTTAGCCTTAACCTTAGAAGATTTTTCCTTTTTCATTTTAGATGTGTTTCAACCATACATAGTCTCCTCAAATTAATGAGGTTGACACAAAATGTGATTTGAACGTGGAATTTTCATGTCTTTGTGCACAATTTCAGGTTCAACTACATCCTCAATGATTACAATTTCAATATTCTCAACAAAGACTTTGGTACTTTGAATATGAGGTCTTTGAGCTGAAGATTAAACATTAATGTTGTCAGTTTTAACCAGTTTGGGTTTCTCCTAAATGATAACAGGTTCAGTAATAATTTCTTCCTTTCCGGCAAACGGATTGGGGAAATAGTCATCATGTAATGGTGGAGGAGCTTCAACAAAACCCAAACCATTCTTTAAACCTATTTGCTTACCAGACACTTCAGTAATTTAATTCAACAAAAAATGAAGAGTTTCGAAACATGTCTTCAACCCGGTAAACCTAAACCCCCTAAAAACCTATTTCTAAAAGCTATACTAAACCCGAAGGCTAAATCGAGATTTTTTTTATAAACGAGGGATGCTAGATATTAATTTTTTTTTATTTTTTTTTACTTTTTTTGTTTATTTTTTTTTGTTTTTTTATATTTTTTTAAAGAACTTTTTGATTTCTTTGAAGAGTTTATTTACAGAGGATGCTAGATAAACATTTTGATTTTTTTACTTTTTTATTTTTTAGTTTTTTTAATAATTTTTTTTCTTTTACAAAAATGATGTGATGTAGGTAATTGAAGGTGCACCATAAGAATGTGGAGAGTTGATCAAGGGTTGGGAATGAAGTTCTCCAGTTCCCCACTTTTTTGGTGTACCCCAATGAACCCTTCCATATATATATATATATATATATATATATATATATATATATATATATATATATATATATAGGGTGAGGATCCTAAGAAAACTTTTTGAAATTGAGTGTAAGTGCATGATTTGGTGTTCGTAGCCGATCGAATAAGTTAGAGATAGACTAGTGTCTATTTTTAATGTAATATGGTCATTCACTATGGATTGTATAGTGAATGATGGCTTATCTGTTAAGTTATTACCCATTCCTTATGGAGACATAACGAATGAGATTAATCTAACGAATGGGAGCTGATGACCTATATATAGGCAGCTACTGTTCATTAAACAGTAGTGATCCGTGCCTAAGCTATCCAAGTACTGTTACCATGCCGGATTCTCTCTAGACATAAGTTATTCACCATAATGTATTTCATCCATAACGTATTTAATAAAGTTTTCATTTAATGTATTCATCTCGTATCGTATTGATGTATCGTGTCAGCGTCTAGATATTGGCTCGTAACGAACACCAAATCATGCACTTACAGATAATATGATAGTACATTGGTCATTTCATTCTGAAATTTCAGTATAAAAATAAGCTTAAAAGAATGAATGTTAAACTGTATTGGTGCATTGGTAGTATTAAACAAACAATTAAGGTAAAGTATGTGATATAAACATAAAAATTTGCCAAATTGAAAGAGGTGTTAGTCTCTTCCAAAAGTCTTGGTAATAAAGGAAAAAATGTAATTGTCTGTCATACTCAAGCTTTATGTCTGTTTAATCACCAAAAACAAATATTCTAAATAAAATGCATTTAGTTTATGATTAACACTTCAATGGTGTATGGTCTTATGGCCTCAAATCCTGTATTAATGAGATGCATCCGGTTTCTGGACACTGTGAGTCTTTATGTGGCTTATTATCTGGGTATTCATAAACATGAATATTAAAATGCTTTAAGAGCGAACCCTAATTCAATAAACTTGATCACTGTTGAACTTCATACAAACTCACTACTGACTTGATCAAAATCCGTTGTGAGTCATACATTGTTCCTCCCTTGTGTGCGTCTTAATACCAGTAAGAAACGGACCCTAGGGGATACAATGCATGTAAGCCATACATATGAACTCGTGTATTGTTTGATTACGGTGGTATACCTTGTAGTAGGGATTATGAACTAAGATTTCTTAATCAATATAAAGGAAGCTTGGTGTATTGCTTGATTACGGGGGTATACCTTGTAGTGAGGATTATGAACTAAGATTTCTTAGTAAATATAAATAATATATTTTGATCTTCAAGCATAATGGTTTAAGTCAATTTGGGGTGACATAGTAAAAATCAAATTAAGCCTGAACTGATATTAGAGGCTGACATTTACTGATATTTTGTGCCTTATTGAATCTTAAATCATATCACAAAAATACTTGAAAGTTTGTTATAAGATTTAGGTGGATAACAATAACAATAACCGATCAGTTATAATAAAGCTGCAGAATAAACATGTTATAGATGTTTTCTTGATCAATATGATTCTCTGCTCAACTCACAAAAATATATACTGCTTTCGTAGTTTAGTTTCATATGTGTTTTAGTTTTACTTTTATGCTTGTTTTAATTCGAAAATAATCAAAATCTAAAAATATTTTTTTTCTGCTTTATTTTCTATTTCCGAGCTTAAGGGTAAATTTGAAAAAGAAAATACAAAAAGATTTTCCCACGCTTTATTTTCTTTATTTTCTATTTCTGCTTTAGTTTCACTTTTGGATCCCTAGCTCCTGAGGCGGTTCGCTTCTTGGAGCGGGTGCAGAAGGTGGTCCACAGTGACTCGCAGGGCCCGAGGAACCAAGGATTTATATTTAGTAGAATAGGCTTTGCGATTCAAAAGGGGATAGCGGCACAGCTTGTTGCTCGCTTACCCATTATCCAGATGTAGTTCGGTTTGTATTATATATAAAAGGATCAATATTTTCTCAGTTATGTATTTTTCTTCTAAGACACGTTAAGGTATTGGTTTTTATCACGAGTGGTAAAAGTTTTAAGGTAATGTTTATCAAAACACGAGTTTTGATACATATTTATCCATTGAAATGTTAAAACTAAATGTCATTCTGAAATTTTTATTTAATATCCCATTCGTTACACTGTTGTAACGAATAACACATTAGTTAACTTTAATGATAACGAATGATGGTCATTCGCTATGAAATTTAATAACGAATTTCTCCATTCATTATAGTTCAATCGCTTCCGCTGATCTGATAACGAATAACATCATTCGTTATGATGTTTGAGATAATGAATTAAGAATGAATAGCTTGCTATTCGTTATGAATATTAGTTAAAGTTGATTCGTTAACACTTGATAACGAATGAATGTACAGATGGAAGGCCATTCGCTTGTTTTGAACTAATGAATGGGCCTATTCGTATACATGGGGAAACATGCAAATCTGAAAATATAAAAGGCCTAGATGAAGAAAATAGATCTCATTCTTCTTCCTCTGTTTACTCAATTACTAAGCAAACCCCTAGCAATTTTTTTCAAAAATTTCAGCCTTCACGAAATCGAATTTTGTTTATCAAGTTGTGTTAAGGTAATAACGATCATAACGATATGATTTTCGTCAATATTAAGTAACAATTTAGAGGTTAATTAGGTGTGTAATCGAACAGACTATGTCTTAATCAATTAGACAACATAAACATATGTGTTTGATCTATCCGTTGATTAGAATAGTTTAGCGATGGTCATACGAGTTTAACAGTGTAAGATTTACTCTAATTCATATATTTTTTAGATCAATTGCAATTTTGAATTGCGGGTTGAATATATTATTGATATCAATTTGGACTCTGACTGTTATGAAAAACGAATGGGATCCCATTCATGTCCACAGTTACCGAATGGATTCTTTCGTTGATTTTAATAACGAATAGAGTTATTCATGATATGTTATAACGAATGATTCTTCATTCGTATATAGTAGAAAACGAATAAGCTTATTCGTTATACTTAACAAAATCAATAATTCATTAACGATCTTTTAATTAAGATCATTCACTATGATAACGAATGAGATCATTTGTTATGATTACGAATAGATAACGAATCAAAGGTATAATTTGAACAGAATACATATTTTTACCAAGTTTTGGTGAGGCATGGTTTAACTTTATGACATGATGTTCGGTTTTACTAATGTTCGGGTTCATGCTACAGATATGGAAGACGAACATATGGTTGATGCACCAGCACAAGAAAACCCAGTCATTCAAAATGAACCACACGAACCACAGTTTCCAGCAATGGATGAACCACAAGCTCAAGCACCACAAGCTGCATCTGCCGTAGCTAAGCTGTCCTATGATAAAAAAGCATAACATCTATGCATTCCTGCAAGATGAATTTGAGGTACGTGATATGTTGGGGATGTAATCGCTTTCTTACATCGCTCACGGATTCATTATGCTATTTCTGTTGATGTCCGTGTACATTTCAGCATTATTCATCCATTTGTGGACAGTGCCCGATACGCTAAGGTACATAATAAGACAATCAAGATAGATGCTAGGGTGATACAACGATTCCTTCAGTTTGCTGATACGATTGATCATCCGTGTGAATTTGACAAGACACTAATTAGAGGCTTATTACAATGGTTACATTAGGAAAGCTAAACCGTTCACAGTACGACAAGGCTTACTTGTGCAAACAATATAAGTTTTTGCTTCATGTTATAATTCACTGCCTTGGTGGACGTAAAGGAGGATACGATGAATGCAAGATTATGCTACAATATGCATTTGTCTCTCTTATTTTAACAAGTCGTTCAACTTCTCGGAATTGATCTTCAATCATCTGAAGGAGAATTGCTTGGTTCGACATCGCAAGAACAAGTTCTTGATGCATCCTCGCTTCTAGCAACTTATTATTAATGATCTGATTCCTGATTTGGTCTTCGATTCGACATTGGTGAATTATATAATAGTTTTGGAGCACATATCAGAAGAAACGATGAAACGTATGAAGACGTATCGGAAAAAATCTGTTGAAGACAGGCCAAGATTCAAAAGGTTGATATGTCATTTGGCGAGACCTAATTATGAATGTCCATCTAATGATCGTTGGATCCACGATGATTCTAATTCTGAACATAAAGATGGATCACGTGGGATCAATGATGGTGGTGATGGTGGTGACAGAGGAAATGGTGGAAACGGGGGACATGGTAGTAGTAAAGCGGTTGAGGCAGCTAGTTCTGAGACGACTCAATAGAAAAGAAAGGGTAAAGCTCCAATGAAAGAATATCCCAAGAATATGAGGGTTCACAGGGGAAGAGGTGTGGAGACTGGTCCTGTTGAACCAAGGTCGTCTGTTCCACAACAAGTACTGGTGGTTTCTACGATTGCTAGGACCCCGACCATTACATTAATGACGACCACATCATCTGATCAAAGATTCACTTCGATTTAACAATCGATGCTATCTCTGACGCCAACCTCTCCAATCACTACTGTGGATACTACTACCTCACCAACTATGGTGACACTGCATCCTTGAACTTTATCTTTTATAAGGTTCAATCATCCTCAAGGTCCAGTGCAGCCAGTGCCTCCTATATTTCATTCTTTGACTGTTCCACAGCAAATGGACATGCTGTCAAGTTTGATACATCTCCAGGAAAGTCAAATGGCTGTTGATCGCTAACTGCAAGATCAAATTTGGTTGGATCAATGTAAAATGGTAAGCCATATCTATTATTGTCAAAGAGAGAACCGTGGGCTTCGTGCCATTGTTACTACTCAGGGGGGAGAAGCTGAAAAAGCAAGAGAATGTTATCCTGTGACTTACGTGTAAAGATGATATGTTGAACAAGTTGAAGGGTAACAACGACGATAAAGACCCCTATGCTGGTATGAGTGGTGATTAGCATAAACAACAGGCAGTTACATCTTCTGGTGGTGTTAGTACTGAAGGGGATGACAAGTAGTTGGTAGTGTATCAAGACACTACTAACATGAAAACAATGGAGTCGATTAGGGATAAAACCATTCTATTTATGGATAATGAGCATGGTGTTGTTATGAGCAAGGCTAATAGAGATGAGATCGAGGAAGATGAGTTTGTTGATTATGCCTTATCTCGAGATCAAATCTCATTATTTCTTGGTCTGAATGACGAGGAATTAGATGCCTTGGAGAACGAGAGGATATGGAAGTGATAGATGACAATGATGACAAAGAGAGATAGATATGATGGGAAGAGACAGAAATAAAATGGTAAACTACCATCGTGTCCTTTTGTTATTTAATTACACTAATGTTGTAGTTAAATATGATCCACATATTTGGTTCTTAAGTTCTTAAAGCTAAAATGTATTCTTAAATTAAATTAATCTTATATATATAAATATATAAAATATATATATGTATGTATGTATGTATCAATGTATCTATGTATGTATGTATGTATGTATAGTGTATATATATGTATATATATATATATATATTACATATAATAAGTTTTATCCGAAAATTTTAAGAAGCAATACGAAGTGGTAAGTCCCTATAAAGGATTTTTCAATGTGCAATCACGTAAACCCGTTGTTAGGCGGAATATAACAACAAATTGATTCAATACTAATGTGAACAAAAACAATAAACACGCAAGATGGCTTTAAAACACACGTTATATTCAACGTCGAGTGCTTAATCCCTTAACAGTGATTACAATAATGAATGATACAGAACTCTCTCATCTCTCACTGTTCTAGGAATAACCAACCCCGCAAAAGACATAGATACATGATATATATATATATATATAGTGCACTAATAACCCTAAGCCCAAACCCGTATTATAGGCCCACCGAAATCAAAGAGATTTCGGTGTTACAAGTTTAGCCCAAAACCAAGCCCATATGATTAAGTATAAACCATTTAAGTATAGTCTAACAATCTCCCCCTTGGTTTATAGCTTGATCTTTACTCGTGTTCCAGCACTTTAGCATCAACTTCTTTGTAAGCACGTGCCCATAAACTTTTTCATATAATTGTCCCACCATTCTAGTATACTCCTTAGCAGCTGGATCATAGAGTGGAACATCCATAAAGCCGCTAAGGGTCTTGATGTCTTTCTCACCAAACATCAATAAGTCTCGCAGATCAACAATACGGTACTGTCCTTTCTTTAGCCGTATAATAACAGTAGTCGTTTCACCATCATAAGTCCAGAACTTCATTTCATCAAGAGCAATAGGGCTATTTGTAAACAGAGAACGCTTATTATTGGACCGAAAACTATTAATATCGACCGAAAACTCCTATTCTTAACTAAAACTCACTATTTGGACAGAAAACTCTTTTAATCAGATAATTATTATTATTATTTGGACTAATTTAAAAAAAAAAGGGTTTATATTTTCATGATTTTTATATTTGGTCCTTATAATTAAGTTGTTAATCTTAAAAGATATCAAGTTCAAAAGATAACTGATTATGGACTTAAGTGAATGTATAGCTAACTTGACTCATTTGTTGCATTCATGGCTGATCAGGCACCTTTAAAGTAAGTTAACACGCATAATATTGTTGGATGTCTATTTTATCCTCCTCCAGCTCACAAGGAATTCATGTCTATGATTGTGGGGCTGAATACATGCATGATTTCTCACGCCTTATGAGAAAATCCTTTGATTTTCAAGAAGATGGTTAATAATTTATGAAATCATGCCTCGATCATTCAACGAGGTGCCGCTGGAGCATTCATTATGGAGTCAAAGATCCAGAAGAAGCTAATGATTGTATATGAGGATATAATTTGTGAAGCGTTGTTGTTTGGTGATCCACCTGATTACCCTACGGAATATTCTACCAAGGTCGTGCCAGAGATGGTGCATAGAATGGGATACGAGAAAACCTATCCTACTGCCATCAAGAAGCTGTTTCATCCTTATTGTTGGTTCTTGATTCACACATTCTTTACGCGTGTCTCTGGACGGAAAGGGGGTTCTGATGAGATTAGCCACACCCAGATGTCGGTTGTGGTTGTTTTGATCATGAACTGGAACTACAACTAGTCTAAGTTCGTGTTCGATGAGATGATAAGCAACCTGATGGGTAAGAAGAAGGAGTGTTCATGATGTATCTAAGGTTTCTATAGATGATCATTGATTCTCATTATCCTGATTTGAATATATCTGTAGTGACGCTCAATTTGAAGGCCATGGGTCCTAATACCTTTGGTTTGATGAAGCAGTCCAGGAAGGGGGCTAAAGTAGTTTACCAGGGACTTCATCCTCTGGTAAAGTTTGGAAGATTTGCAGAAACTGAGGCTGTTGCTGTTGCAGCTACTGCTACAGTTGCTGAGGAACATGTTGTTATTGTTAAAATACCTACAACTGCCAAACCATTTCCAATTATGAATCTGATAGTTCTGTATCACAACCTTTAGAGACTGAACACCAGGTGCAACATTCTATACCTACTTCTAAACAGCTTAAAGATTTTGAGAGATTTAAAGAATCTCCAGTCAACTGCATTGAATCCTCCTCAATCAGTTGCTTGTGAAACATGTTGATGACGATGATGTTGATGAAGAGCCAGCCACCGATCTTATTCCACTTAAACAAAGAAAGAAAGATCCAACACCTGGTGTGATGGCTAGTGATCTTGTGCCAACCACTCAACCAACACCTACTGAGCCCGTCGTTGTTGAAGCTCAAACTAAACAAGGCCCGTGTGTTGAAGCCCAACATACTCAATGTAACAACTCGGGTTATTTTGAATTAATATTTTTTATTAAATACCCGACGCGTTTGGATGTTCGGGTTATTTATTAAATAAAAATATCACGCTTATCGAGAATATTAATTATTAATATATTATTGTTTAATTAATAATATAAAATATAAATATAACTTTCAATGTTTGGCAAAAATAACCATAAACTAAGTTTTTGGCCATTTATGATTCCTCCTTCTTTCACCAGGGGCTGGAATGTAAATTATATATTTATAACTATAATATTAACCTCTTAACCTGTTTTCTTCAAGACCCGACACATATCGATAGTCGTCCTTAGCCTTCAAACCAATTGAATTTTCATCAACGTTTGAAAGTTCCTTCATCATCGTACATCGACGACCACTGTTCTAGTATTAAACTCCCCCCCCCCCCACCATTCAGCATCGTACAAGATAATTAATAGATGAATCTTGATCGCCATTGTTAAATTAACAAAAGCCCTAAAGTATAATCTGCTAACATTAACGAATTTAATCAACTTGATGTTCTAGGGATTTGTTGTATGAACTAGTTTGTTATTATAAAGTTTACAATTAATCAGTTCGAGGTTTTGATCAAATAATCCTATAGGCCAATTGGCCAAGAGGGTGTTGTTCAGGTTTGGAATGGCTGGGGGCGCGTGTTCGAGCCAACCCCAGCCCGATATTTTTACTTATTTTATTTTATCTTCCTTTAATTAAATAAATAATATTATAAGTATTATATAATCAATAATTAATTTATATTTTTTTTTAAACCGGCATGTTAACCAATCACTTTTTGGAACCTTGGTTAAATATATATATATATATATATATATATATATATATATATATATATATATATATATATATATATATATATATATATATATATATATATATATATATATAGATATTGGATCATTTTAGATCCCTAATTCCACTCCCTTTCTTATTGTGTAGGTGCGTATGAACGTGTGTAGGTACGTACTTTTGTTTATGAGTATGTATGTTTGTATGTGCGTAGGTATGTAGGTTTGAATATGGCTCGGTACGTTTGTATGTGTGTAGGTAGGTTTGAATTTGTGTAGCTAATACATAAATACAACCAACCTACATACATGTAGGTAACATCATAAGAAAGAGAGTGAAATTAGGGATTAATGGAGTTAAACCTTCACTTCTCGCACTTCTCGTTGTAATATCACTTCTCGCAAGATCCGTCCCCTATATATATATATATATATAAATTTATGTGTATGTATATATATATATATAATGTATTAAATATGTGTTAAATATTTTAATTAATAAAAGTTTAATAAGGTTTTAATTTAAAATACACCATTAAATATAATTTTCTTTCTTAATACATTAAGTCAATTTTGGTAAAGTATTTTTTAAACCAATGTATATTTTTTTTATAGAAATAGTTATACATTATTTATTATAACTTTAATACTTATAAGTAAATGTATTTCATAACGATTATATTTTATATAAATAATGTTTACAAGTAATATTTATTAATAATGACAATATATAATATTAATCTCTAGTATTCTCCGTTATTATTATTACTTAGGGGTTTCGCGTTGATTCATCTCGAGCGTGACGTTTGTTCTCTTACCATTATTAACGCATTTATTCGTTTGCTTATTGCTAAGGTGGGTATCTCACTCCCCTCTTTTTACTCATTTTATACTGTTTATGGGACATATACGTTCGTAGATATTTTAAAACTATATATCACTCAACTTGCAACTGTTAGTCATGTGTGTTTAACAATTTATGCCTAACGTGTTATATGCTTATATGCTTTATTTGAATACATTTAGGAGAGGTCCAACATATTCTCATATTAGTATGATCATACACTCGTCGTGTTAGCCATCGTCCAGTTCATCTTACATCAAGCTTGCCGACACATATTTACTTGCTTATTTGGATAAATTGCTTATCCCACTTAACACAGTTTGCTCTTTTATTTATTATTATATACTCAAAAAAATCTTGTGTTTTACTCAGTCAACCTAGTGTTGAAAAAACTATTTGTATTTTTAACGCATATTAAAATGAAGTAACAAGAATCTGAATTTTTTAAATTTTGTCTTTACTTACCTTAATTATGGATTTTGTACTTGGTATTTGATAATTGTTGGATTATTAAATTTGAAATAAATAAATATTATAATTTTAGTTATTGAATGATAGCACCTTGAGAGCGGTGAGTAATCAGCACACGTCCCGGTATTTCCGTCGTAGGTTGGGGTGTGTTGCTCAAGATCAATTTTTTGATGATATTATGCAAGAGTATGAGTTTGAGGCCCATATCCAGTATATCATTGAACCTTTTGGATCATCTGATCCGACTGGTCAAGAAAGCCTAAGTGCAGCTGAGAAGATTGCCCATAATCTCGCCATGCAAGACAAATTTTTACAAGATAAGGGTAAAGGGATTGCTTTGGAAGCTGAACTAGTCGATGCACACGCTTTACAACGCGGAGTCTTTGTGGTTGAACAAGACTCTATGGTGAAAGATGTATGCATTCAAAAGCTTGAAGCAAGCAACACTGATAAAAATCCGAGATTCAAGAGCTTCAACAGAGCATTGATGGTCTTACTTCTTTATGCTTGTATCTCCAACAAAAGCCTAAACGATTTGGCGATCAGTTTAAAGGGGGTGATGATAGCAGTTCTAGTGTGCGTCCTGCTTCAAATATCGATACTTCCATGCAACTGGAGAAACACTTCACCGCTCCACCAAAGACTGCTGAGCAACTCGAGAGAATCAGAAAGAAGACATTGATAATGAAGAACTCTAATCTGAATGTTGTGTCTTTCGATGAACCAGAAAAGTTTGTCATGGAGATTCAAAAGGGCTTTTCTGATAAGTATGGTGATCGCTCAGGGGTTGTTACATGGGGTTATGATACAGATAAGGAAATGTGGTGGGTCAAGAGTAAATCTCGGAACACTATACTATAAGAAGATGAAAGACTTCGGTTCGTGGAAGAAGGTTGATTTAAGTAATTTGATAGATGCTCCTTCCACAACCTAAGTCATGATCCAAAGGCCACCAATTTATGTAATTCCTTGAGAAACCAAGTTGAAAAGGGGTTCCCTAGTATGCCTATTGTTGAGTCCTTTATCAAGAAAGCGAAGGGGGTTCGTAATCCCCATACTAACAAAACAATACTAAATGTGATGTGGCCACCAACTACTAAAGTGACGTCTATTCCAATCACCAAGAGATTTTCTGAGGGTGCTCTTGAGGAAATGAAGTTTTAGACTTATGATGTTGAGATAGCTACTGTTATTATACGGCTAAAGAAAGGATATTACCGTATTGTTTATCCGAGAGACTTATTGAAGTTTGGTGAGAAAGATATCAAGATCCTTAGCCGCTTTCAGATTTTGGCTGAACCACTCTATGAACCCGCTGCTAAGGAGTATACTAGAATGGTGGGATCAATTAAACGAACAGCTTTATGGGTAGGTTCTTGCAAAGAAGCTGATGCTGATGTTTTGTTACACGAGTAAAGATCAAGCTATAAACCAAGGGGGAGATTGTTGAACTATACTTAAATGGTTTATACTTATTCATTATGGGCTTGCTAAATTTGTGCAAAAATTTTTAACAGAAAGAAAAACTTTTATGTACCAATTTAACCTCAAAAAGACTCAATCATTGAAACGCAAGATTTTAAGAAACCCTAAAAACACATTAAATCTAGCTGTTCTGACTAGTTTGTAAATAACTCCACCACATTATTATCAGTGTGAACGTATTCAAGATGAATCAATTTCCGGTCGTAACAATCACGAATGAAATGAAATTTTATATCAATGTGCTAGTTTTAGAATGCTAAACATGATTTTTAACAATAGCAATAGCAGCATCATTATCCCAAAAGATAGGAGTGTCAAGAAATTCCAAACCATAATCCGGCATTTGGTGTTGAATCCAGATAGCCTGAGAAAAACAAGCAGAAATAGCAATGTACTAAGCCTTAGCAGTAGATGTGGACACTATTTGTTGTTTTATGCATTGCCATGAAATGATTCGATCATCCAAAAATTGACATCCAACAGACGTATATTTCCTGTCAATATCTTCACCTCCATAATTGCTCTTAGCTAAGACATATAAATCAAATTCTGAGTTTTTGGGATACCAACGACCAAGCTTCGGATGCCCTTTTATATATCTAAAAATACATTTAACAGCAGTTAAATGAGGAAGTTTAGGATTACCCTGGAAATGCGTGCATTGACAGACTAAAAACATGATGTCGGCGCGACTAGCGGTGAGATGCATTAGGGATCCTATCATTGATCAATAGTAAGTTTGATCTACGGATTTCCTTTCTGGATCGGATGAAAGAAGATGTCTTTCCGCCATAGGAGTCGCCACACACTTAGAATCGTGGAACTCGAATTTCGCCAACATTTCCTCGACATATTTCCCTTGATGTAGCAAAATTCCTGTCAAACTCTGACGAACCTGTAACCCCAGGAATGTCATCATCTCCAACAAACTCATCTCAAATCTCTTCTTCATTACCTCCTGAAATTAAGAACATAGAGCAGTACTGGTGGAACAAAAAATAATATCATCAACATAAATCTGAACCAAGATCAGATCTTTCACAATAGTTTGTAAGGAGCAGAGTCTGATAGATGGAATACCATGCCCCAGGAGTTTGATGAAGACCATATAAAGCTTTGCCTAACTTGAATATGTGAATAGGATGCTTCGAATCAGTAAAACCCAATGGCTTATCCACATATATCTCCTCCATTACTTCTCCATACAGAAACGTTGTCTTGACATCTATTTGATAAACTGTGAACCCCATGTAGGAAACATATGCCAAGAAAATTAGAATGGCTTCAAGACCCACTAGAGCATACACTTAAGTGTAGTCTAAACCTTCAACCTGACTAAAACCACAAACCATAAGCCGTGCTTTGTTTTGAACAATAACCCCAGTGTCATCTTGCTTGTTACGAAAAACCCATTCTCGTGACTATTGCCTTTTTCCCAACATGTAACTCCACCAATCTCCAAACCTTGATTTTATCAAACTGATTCAGCTCGTCATGCATAGCATCCACCCAACATGGTTCTTGCAGTGCCATCTCCAAAGACTTAGGTTCAATTTGAGAAATAAAACAGGAATATAGACAACTGTTGATGTTTTCTGTTTGAATTCTCGTTGAGATGTATGTTTCAAGTGGACCTATGACGCTCTCGATTAGATGGTCCCATTGAATTTTTGTTGGAACAGAATGATAGGGAACAGAAATGGTAGTAGACAAGTTCGTTGGATCTTCAAGGAGTTGAGAAAGATGGTTCTTCCGTCCAAATGTCACAGTATTGTGCGAGTACGGGGTAATAGAATGTATCCATTTGGTATGACATCTGGAAATAGAGTGCTACCAAAGATTTGAAGAATGGTACTCTCCCTCTCTATTGTCGAAACATCGGCTGCAGGTGTTTCTGTTGAGTGCAGTTCACATACTTCAGGACACAATTGTGAAGACACAGTCTCAGTAACATGGTCTCGTGGACTTGAAGACAGAGGCTGATCGGATGATTCTGACGGATCGATACCCAGCACCAAAGACTTTTGAAAATTAGCAGAGATGTCTTCTTCTTCATCAACAGCATTCGAAATCCCTTCACCTAAGTTTCCGGCATCAACAGCTGGAAATACATTCAATGGCTTAAACAATTCATTGTAATCAAATAACCAATCAGGACCGACACAAGCATCGGTTTAATTCTCCTCTAGCTAGTGCACCTCAAAAGATTCCACAATCTACTTCGTTTCCTTGTTGTAAACTCTATAGGCTGTGTGACCAGCATACCCAACAAAGTAGCTATCATCAGATTTAGCTTCAAACTTTCGAGTTGATTCGAGATTTAGCAGAGTGCATGGACATCCAAAGGCTCAAAAATGTGCTACAGTGGGCTTGTGACCATAAACAATTTAATAAGGAGTCTTTACCTTTGATTTGTTGATCAACACCCGATTTTGAACATAACACGCTGTGTTGACCACTTCAGCGTAGAAGAACAAAGGTAGCTTCATGTCACACTACATGGTTCTAGCAGCCTCAATTAGAGTTTTGCTCCTTCTCTCAGCCACACCATTTTCTTGTGGTGTACGAGCTAAGATTTATTGTCTGAGCACCCCTTTTTCAGCACAAAAGTGATTCAATGTTGAATTTTTGAATTCCGTGTCCTTGTCACATCGAATACCCTTCAGCTTCAAGTTAAGTTGATTCTCCATAAGCACCACAAAGTGCTTTATCAATTATGCAGTTTCACTCTTATTTGACAAGAAAAACACCCATGTAAAACGTGATTAGTCATCAGTAATAACCAAACAATAAGAGCTGCAAGAGAGACTCAAAACATGAACAGGACCAAACAAGTCCATATGAAGCAACTGAAAGACCGAGGAAATAGTATTGACCAGTTTTGGTTGTTGAGATTTACTATGATGTTTGCCTAAAGCACACGATACACATTTCTCAATTGTTACAAAATATTTAACTAAAAAACCACGGACAATGTCGCTTTTTAGCAAGACGGTTTAGATTTTTAACATTTGCGTGACCAAGACGATAATTCCAGAGCATAGCATTATGTTCTGACACTTTTGAAAATAGACAGGCGATTTCATCTGGAACATTTTTATTCATGTCGATTACGTATGTTTTCTTTGTGATCGAACAAGAACCCAATCTTCTGGTATGATGATACCAGGTTTTAAAATCAGACACTCTTCGTTTGTAAAATGAGTTGAAAAACCCTTGTCACAAATTTGCGAAACACTAAGCAGACTTTTTTTTCATTCTGGAAAAAAATTAACATTCTCAAATTTAAGAACACCATTAGCTACAGTACCCTTCTGTGTGATATTTCCTTTTTCTCTTCCCGCAAAGGAAACATACCCTCCTCTAAATATCTGAATGTCGTGCAGTTGAGATATGTCTCCTGTCATGTGCCTAGAACAGCGACTATCAACATACCAAGGTCTGATGATATTCCTCCATAGTTGTTCCAACACGATGTGCGGGATTAGTTAGTTTTTGGTACCCAATCCATAATAGTGCTGGGTAAGCCTGATTCATATATGCATGTTACGGGTTGCCATGACATGTCTTCCTGATTATCTAGGATCGACCAGGAAGATTTTGATGACTTGGACACCGGAGATTTGGGCAACCATTTATAATCGGGTTTTAGAATTTTTTGACTAACATAAACGGTTGACTTTATCTCTGGTTTGCAGATGCAAGACACGCTGTACTTTAGCTTCCAGATCGATTTCGATCTGGAGGCCGCATTTGGTTTTGGTACCGAAATCGAGTTTCCATCATGCTTTTGAAACATGGCATGCTTAGTCTGATGGGGTTCAACATGTGAGCCCTATTTCTTTTTCAATCACCGTCAGAGGGATTTTCCTTGTAATACCTTGATTTATTAGAGTTAATTTTATTGAAGTTATCTCGACACATATTCCTCTGATTATGTCCGTAGTATGGGATATAAGGACGGTGTGGGTAATTTATTGCAACGTGACCAGGAATGCCACAATTAAAATATGTTTGCTTTTTAGCAAAAAAAATCATTGTGGTCAACCCCTGGTCTTAAGCTGCTGTGTGAGCTAGTTTGTCCCGCTTTGGTCTGAACATTTGATTTATTACCATTATGAACACATGAGCTTCCTTCTTTAACAAAAATAGGTGATAAATGTTTATGCAAACATTTATTTTTATCAACGTTATTTAAAACCCCACCACAAGTTTGAAAAAATTTAGAGGAATCAACCACACAATTGTCTTTGCTCTTAAAAACATAGCCCACACAAACATTAGTAGCAACAGATACCAAAACATGCAACTTTAAAGAAACATCAGAATTAATGTTTGTATTATTCAAGACCGGTAGAACATCCTCCTCATCATTTCAATCCTCTATAATTACTTCATATGCACATGAAGCAAACATATTACTATCATTCACTCTCAAGGTTGGTCTAGTAATTTTGACGAAACCATGACCAATTTTGCAATTAGCAGTCGGCTTACCGTACTACATGAACAGTTCCATTGCTTTCTCTTCTTTAGAAAGAGTAAGCCCAATGTAATTGTCATTGTATGGAGAAGGAACCACATTCTACCCAATACCCTCATCCTTGTCCTCTTTCCATTTCAATTGTTTCTCAATCGGAATTCAAGAACAACACTAGAGACATTGAATTTTTTAATGTTAAATTCAGCGTTATAAAATTTATTAGTTAATTTTGCAATTTCAACTTAGAAGTGTCTAACTCGGCGGTTAGCTCGGCAATTTTTTGTTTTGCATCCAAGTGGTGACAACATTTTATGCTAAAATATGTTTGAAGTTATGAGAAATCCTTTCGTTGTGCTTCTAGTTTATCCTTTAAAGCTTTTTCAAGTTTTTAAGGGTGAAGTTTTCATGTTTTATGCCTTCCATTTCTCTAATCAGATTACTGTTGTGAGCTCCATACGAATATACCTTATTAATGCAAGATTGAGAACACAATTCAGTACTTACCTCAGATGAGTTGGAAGAAGTAGAGGCCATGAAAGCAAGCTGGATATCCTTTACTTGTTGCTCTACATCGTTCTCATCTTCAATAACATCAATCCGAGCAAAGTTAGCAGTCTGATTGTTGATGTTGAGTGCTACCATCTAGCCATTCCAATCAAACTGTTGAGCCACCAATCCCTGCTCATTCTCTCTAGCTCCAGCTGCATTTTCTCCTCTAACCCCACTTACCGCAATCAGTGCCCTTTCCTTGTTTACCTCCTTAGCGGGATTCGTGAGTTCACAAAAAAGTGACCTGGCTCGCGACAATTACAACACCTCAGAGTCTCTTTATTGAATCCCACTTTCTTGTCAGCTGGAAAATTCCAGTTGTTTCTTCATGTCCTCTTGGTAAACTTCTTTGCTCTAAACACTGCCATAGCTATTTGCCAAGAGATATCTATTTCTTCCACATCATCATAATGGATTTGATCAAACTCAGCAACTATAGCTGGTAGAACCAGATCTCTAGCAAAAAAAGCATTGTAGCAGCTCATGAAACCTGCCATTAAGGCTATGTTATCTTGATTCTCCTTTGAAATAGCAAGAACTTGAGTGGGAGACTGACTGGAAGACCCAACAGCTGATTGAGGCATTTTTCTCGGACTAGGTAGTTGAAAGAACACAAGAGCATGCTGTGGTGGTGGCTGAGTGAATTGACCTTGAGAGGACCTAAACTTTGAGAAGTTGTTCTGAGCTCGCTGTGGCTGAGCTTATTGACCCTGAGAGGATTTGAACATGGAGAAATTTTCTTGTGATATGAGAGCATTATTAGAAGCAACACTGTAGCCAGCCGCATTGTAGGAGTAAGCATGATTTATGGAACGTTGTTTATCATCCATGTCACAGGACTTAATGATCGCCATCATTACTAAAACAAGTTAATCTGGCTAAATCCTTTGTCTTCTTGATCACTGCAACATTCATGTCCCAACTTTGTGGAAGAGAGTTAACCAGCTTGTTATTTGTTTCAATAGAAGTTAAATTGATGTTTGCAGATCTCATTTCAGTAACCAACATAAGAAATCTTTGAAGATGTGTTTCCAAAGACTCTCCTAGAACATGATTAAACATATTGAACTTTTGTCACAATAGATTCTATCGACTCCTTATCATATCCTCGTTTCCCTCATATACCTCAATAAGGTCTTCCAATAATGATTTAGCATACTGTAGCTCTCTGAATCCTTGAGCAATTTTTGGTGAAAGTGCCATTGTTAATCTTTTCAAAATCCATGTCACAATACAGTTCGACGGGTTTTACAACTACTTCATCACTATTCTATCTATGATTATTGATAGGTTGAGGACCCTTGACAATGCTTCTCCAAATCTTTGCATCCTTGATCTTCACGTATTTCTCGAACCTGAACTTCCACTCAGCAAACCCCTCATGAGATAGTAGACAGGGTAAACGAGTTGCATTTCCCATGATGGAGTCCAACTCTTGATGCAGAGAAGCATTTGATGATGTGTTACTTAATTAGTCCATTCTAAAATATAGTCCAAATAGCCAGTACAGTATCTAGGCTCAAAGAATCAAAGCCCAATTCCAACTAAAACGTGAGAACCCTTAAGTTGCACCGAGAACTCTGTAATCTGGCCGAGAACACTTGAACAGAGAAAACACATTGGCCGCGAACACAACAATAGACCTGAGAACGATGTATCTTGGCCGAGAACTTATAATGCTTGTCGAGAACCCTTGTTTACTACTGGAGAATGATCAACAATTGCCGAGAATACTCAAATGTGGCTGAGATCAAACAATCTATGCCGAGAACCCTCAAATTCTTGACTTAGTAAACTTGGTAAGTAAATCAAATCCCGAGAATGAAGGGATTCAAATTTAAACCAAAGATCAAGTCAAATATATCCCAAAACTATCTCAAACAACCCCGATTAACACGAAGAACACTCTGGACTTAATTTCTAGAAAATCTCTAAAGAAGATTAACCAAGAACACACTCCTGAATCAATGATATCACCAACACCGAGCCTAGAATAGGTATATACACTATGATACCAATTGTAAGTCCTAGTGAAGGATCTTTCAATATTATATTACGTAAACCCATTGTTAGGAGGAATCTAACAATGAATTGATTCAATACTAATACGAAAAAACGCAATAAACACACAAGATGGCTTCAAAGCACACGGTATATTCAACATCGGGTGCTTAAGCCCCTAACAGTGATTAAAATAATGAATGATAACGACCTCTCTCGTCTCTCACTGTTCTATGAACGACCAATCCCTCAAAGACATAGATACATTATATATAGTGCACTAATAACCCTAAGCCCAAACCCGTACAATAGGCCCACCAAAATCAAAGAGATTTCAATATTACAAGTAAGCCCAAAACGAAGCCCATAATGATTAAGTATAAACCATTTAAGAGCCCAACAGAATTTGAAAAGTGTCTTATAATATAAATTAGTACGATTAATATTTACTTAATATTAAAACTATATTTTTTATAAACATTGTTTTTAATAAAGTTATACTGGCGTGTCATAAACACACTGAACGTTTTTAAATTTTTAAAAACTTAATTATTAAAAGTTATTACATAAAACAATATTAAAGTTAAAACTGTTAATTAGTGTGAAAGAAAAAGGAAATAACTTAAAAAGAG
Organism: Bidens hawaiensis; assembly: GCF_021521415.1. Taxonomy (NCBI): domain Eukaryota; kingdom Viridiplantae; phylum Streptophyta; class Magnoliopsida; order Asterales; family Asteraceae; genus Bidens; species Bidens hawaiensis. The sequence goes on along the minus strand of NW_027501104.1, from coordinate 15,057 downwards.
AACAACTCATATCATGCCATGTGGCATTGAAAAAGTTGAAGAGCTTTTTGCAAAATGGTTTGCTAGAATGAGTTATTTGCCTATAATTTTTTTCAAACAAAGGAACAACCCACATGTGGTTCACCAATAAAAATGGTCTTATCATTAATAATTAAATAATTTAGGGAAACTATTTCAATGGATGGTGAGTCTAATTTCAAAATCATTTTTATGAATATTGAATTAATCGTCATTTATAGAAGCTAAGAAATAAAAGAGAAGCAACCAATGAAGGTACATTCCAATAAACAAAGTTTACTCGAAAGCACTTATATTTCACTTCCAAATAGTCAAGCATACTCAATAATCACAATCACTTCAAAAATCCATCAAGTTTACTCGTAAGAGATAAACCATCAATTAATCATTCACATATACTTGAAAACATGTTTTTTCACACAAAATCACTAAAGTATTATAGAAGATACTTATTAATCCTAAAACATAATCAGAATAGACAAATCATTAAGAAATATGTCCTCAGATTTGCCATTCGGTCAACCTTTTTGACTTAAACTTCAACTAAACAAGTTTTGTATATGGATCAAAATTTTAAGGACCAAAATGGTGTAAATTGAGATTCAAATTCAGTTTTTCATTTCAAAATGTTTTCTTTTATGAGAAGATCTCAAATATGATAATATTAATTAAATCACCTTTCAATACTTCATTCTCAGCATTATTATAACTTATTAGCCAGGTTGATAGTAGATAAATTACTTAGCATAAGTTTCATCACTTTGGTGATATGTTTAAGGTACGTTTATATGCATAATACATAAATGGATAACACTTATTGCACTATGATGCCTCATATTTCATCTCAAAGTTTATTTGGCTGTCCCCATATTACCCATAATTGACTTCAACCTCCTAATATTTGGTCAAAATATCCTTTAATGACAGAACATGAATATATTCACTTTTGTAATAAATTTATCATTTCAAAACATTTCAAACTTTGAAGTTAAATGTTGGACTTACATGCCACGTAGTTCGGACTTACACGCCGTTCATTTAAGGTGTTTAGGACTCATAGTGATGCCCCACCATTATAGTTCTAGTAAAAACCCTCAAGTTTGTAAAGTTTATCGACTTTTAGTTGATACATATAATCCTTTTGCACAATTTTGTTCTTTGTCATGTATAAAATGAATCATTTTGAGTGACCAAATATCAACAGGATTGTGTATGATTGGGTACTTACATTTCTGCATATCATTTGGAAAAATGTATCTTGAGACACGTATATTTCATCAATGCATCTCCACATTAAGTTTGGAAATTCTATTTAGTTAATATCACCTCCGTTTTTACAAATCATGGAAAGTTGTCATACTTATCAATGACTGCTCTAATAGCCTTTTTAGCTTATTAAATCGCTAAGATTAGTGTAGATAAACAATTTTCTATCATTTCCCAAAATGTTGAATCAATTTCCATTTAAAAACCTTTTAAGCTTCTTTAAAGCTAAAATTGAATAATCTTATCATATCTCACACCAAAAGTTTGTTCTTTTATCAAAATCATTGTACTTTTTGATTTCTTTGATAAATCATATAATCACTTAAGGTTTAGCACAAAGGCAGTTTTGACAAAGACAAACTGATTCACATAATCAATTACATAATCAAGCTTATCATCAGCAATTACATTAATGTAGAGAGACAAGTAATCAATACATTAAATTCATTAAAGATACAACATGCATAATCATTTCAAAGTAGCTATCATGATCAATTTTCAGACAAGTATGCAAATAATTAAATTCAAATCAGGTACACTTATACCCATCAATTATCATGAATCACAACACACTTTTACACTTAAGTCTCATAGACACCTATAATATCAATCAGACTTCATCATAGTTGATCATGCCTAAAGATTTTAATAAGAAATTGAATCTAGTCCTATCTAGTGGCTTGGTGAACAAATTTGCCAAGTTGTCACTAGTTTCAACTCTTTTCATTTATATTAGACCTATCTTATTACAATCTTTGATGAAATGGTGTCTAATTTAAATATGTTTGGTCTTTGAGTGTTGAACATGATTCTTCACAATAAACATAGCAACAATACTATCAATAAGAATTGGAGTGTTCAAGAAATTCAGACCATAATTTAGTAGTTGATTTTGAATCTAGACAACCGGTGCGCAACAAGCAGATGCAACAATGTATTCAGCTTCTGTAGTTGAAATTGACACAGTTGTTTGCTTTTTGCATTACCATAAAACCTATTTGTCTCCTAAGAATTGACAACCACCAGATGTTGACTTCCTGCTCATGTTGAATCCATCATAGTAACTGTCAGTGTAGGCTAAAATATCAAAGGCATTGTTCTTTGGATACCAAATTCCCAAGTCTGGCTTTCCTTTCAAGTATCTGAAGATTCTCTTGACAACTATCATATGTGAAATTTGGGATTTGCTTGATATGTTGCAGAAACACATACAACAAACATGATATCTGGTCTTAAAGCAGTTAGATATATTAGTGATCCAATCTTGGCTCTGTGTTCATGTTGATCTACATGCTCCCCCTTTTCATCAGCTGCCATCTTTTCATGTGTGTCCAATGAGTAGAAGCGGTCTTTAAATATTGGCATTTGAACTTGGTTAAGATGTCTTGCACATACTTGGATTGATTAATGAATATACCATCCATTTTCTGTTGAACTTACAATCCAAGGAAAAAGTTCATCTCTCCCATAGAACTCATGTTGTATTTTGACTTCATTACTTCTTCAAACTCTATGCACATATTCCCATTTGTAGAACCAAAGATGATATCATCAACATACGCTTGAAGTAGGAGTATATCTCTTCCTCTTTTCTTGTAGAATAAGCTCTTGTCAATGGCTCCCCTTTGAAATCCAATAGCAAGTAGATGATTTGACAACTCTACATATCAAGCTCTAGGAGCTGATGTAATCCTTATAGAGCCTCGTAAAGTTTGTATACTTTATTTGGATACTCGGGATCCTTAAAACCTAGAGGTTGAGTGACATACACCGCATCTTCTATTTTTCAATTAAAGAAAGCAGTTTACTTTGATGCAGCATATGCCAAAAATAATCTTATGGCCTCCAACCTTACTACGGGAGCAAACACTTCCTCAAAACAAGTTCCTTCTTCTTGTAGGCATCCAAGAGCAATTAGTCTTTCCTTGTTCTTTATTACAATTCCTCCCTCGTCTCTTTTGTTTCTGAAAACCCATTTGGTTTCAATTGCTTATCAACTACTCTCTGACTTGCAAATTTTAGAATTATGCTAACTCCTCCTGCATAGCTTCTACCCAACTGTTGTCCTTTAGTGCTTGAACAATGTTCTTTGGTTCTATTTGGGAAACAAAATAGGAATATAAGAAAATGTTTGCAGTTTCAGAAGCACTTCTAGTCACTCTTTCATGCAATTCACCAATGATATTTTCAATAGGATGATTTCTTTGAATTGAAGAAATTTGAATGATTTGATATCAGGTCAAATTTGGAGCCAAATTTGAATCATTTTGTTTAGGTTTTTCAATATTCAAATCCCGTGAATCATTGTTCGCTTCAGCTTCTTCCACATTCTGATTAGATGTTGATGCACCAACAATTGAAAGATTTAGATTCTGAAACAGATTCTCAAAAATTGACTGTGTGTCATGTTGAGTCGGGTCTTGTTGATTATCAATTTGATCACCAGATGTTTCAATGTGTTCTTGTTCTTGAGGCTCACCATTTTGTTCATTAAAATCTTATTCATCATCTTTAGAAATCTTCCTTTTAAATTAGAACTCAATGTCTTTATCTGCAACCTTATACCATAAATTGTCTAAATCAGTCTTCTTTTCAATGATTGCTTCAGGAACACTTGTTCTATAAGAATATCCATCAATGTCTTTAGGATAGATTTTGAAAGATTTGATTAATTTCTTCAAATCAAACAACCAATTTGCTCCATCAACAGTATTAAATTGATTCTCAATGAATATAATATCAGATGATTCAATCACACTCAGATGATCTTTAACATATAGTCTATATGCCTTTGAATGTGAAGAATATCCAACAAAGAAACAGTCTAAAGACTTTGCTTGGTATTTGTTCAAGTAGTCTTTAGTGTTTAATATACAACATTTACATCCAAATGGCTTGAGGAACTTGATGTAGGGCTTTCTTTTATACAAATTCTCATAAGGAGTTTTGTTTTGTCTCTTGTTGAGAAGAATATTGTTCTGAAAATAGAAAGCAGTGTTGATAGCTTCTACCCAAAATGATACAGGTAGATAAGCATATGCTAGCATGGTTCTTGCAGCTTCTATGAGTGTTCTACTCCTTCTTTCTGCCACATCATTTTGTTCAGGAGTTCTTGGGCACTAAATTGCTGAAATAATCCTTTTGCAAGATAAAATTCAGTCATAACCCCATTTTTGAACTCAGGCCCATTGTCACTTCTCATCACCATGAATCTTGCATCCAATTGATTCTCAATTCTAGTCACACATCTCTTAATAAATTCTACAACCTCGTCCTTTGAACTCAGGAAATACACCCAAGTGAATCTTGACTAATCATCTATGATCACCAAACAATACTTCTTTTTGCCAATGCTTGGAACACTTACAAGACCAAAGAGATCCATGTGAAGCATTTCAAGCACTTGATCAATATAGTTTACCAATTTTCTTTTGTGAGATGTTTTATGTTGCTTTCCGTTTTGGCATGACACACAGTTTTCTTCAAGCTTGAACTGCCTTGATGGTAAACCAATAACATGCTCACCTTTCACAAGTCTATTCATATTCTTTAAATAAATATGACATATTTTTCTGTGTCATTTCTTGGTTTCATTTTCAAATGCTTTAGAAACAAAACAATTTCCACCTCTAGAAATAGCATATTTCATCTTCAATTAACACACATTGCCATTTCTTGGTGTCATCATCATAATCATTTCTGGTAGTATCACAAACTCTGGTTTCAAAACGAAACTATGTGATTAATCAAAACCAACCTTATAACCTTTATCACACATTTGAGATATGCTCAAAAGGTTATATTGTAGTCCTTTAACATAAAATACATTGTGAAATGAAACTTTTCCACTTGTGAGAATACCCTTGACCATAATTTTTCCTCCATATTCATCACTCCCAAAAGCAAGAGGGCCTTCAAATTTGTCTACATAATTAACCAGTGATTTCTTATCACATGTCATGAGCCTGGAACATCCACTATCCATATACTATACATCATTGACTTCTGTAGATTGTTCCTGCACAGTTGAAAACAAAGTGAATTAGTTAAGTGATGAATAACAAGCCATTTTAGCTTGCAAATCATAAGAAACAACAGTAGTTACATTTGGTTTTGGTTCTTCATAAACCAGTTCACATGACTCGTCAGTCTCATATCCAACTTCAAACAAATTTCATAGTAGGGAATTATGCTTGTGCATTCTTCATTCACTGTCTCTGCTGATAATCAGTTTTGGAGACTCATCCTTGGGTTTCCAATCGAATCCTCTTGGTTCAACCCATATTTTAACATGAATTTTTCATCACCATTCAACTTATTTCCTTGTTTTTCTTGAAAACCTTCTTCTTGAATTGTCTACTCTTATCAGTTGATTTCAAATCTACATAATCAAATGATATTTCTGAACTCTGATATTTATTGGATGATCTCTTATCCAACTTCTTCACAAATACATGCTCATTCCTATTAATCATATCTTCAACCTTTTTCTTTTCTTTACAAGTTCCATCATCAACTTGTGTACCTTTCTGTAAATACTCCTCATATCTCTTCTTATACAAACCAAAGTCTTGACCATATAGTGTGATGTCAGGGACAGTGAAAGGTTCTTTTATGATTCTTTCCTGGCATGAATCTGTGTGATGACCATAAACATCACATATCATGTACCATACCTTTCCCTTGTGTCATTTACAGAATTTCATCTCTTAAATATTTCACTAGGTCTTGGAGGATCTACACCAATGGTTTTCTGATGGGTAATGGTTTTTCCAAAGTCTATTGAGATAGGTTGAAAAACATTTATCTTTTCTGCACTCCTATCATTAGATCCTTTGACAAATTTGACTCTCTCTAGCTTCAACTTTCTCTGATTCAGTTCATTTCCTTTTATTGGGCTTACATATCTTCTTGCAAAATATTCATCATCTCCAATGTCAAATAGCTCATGATTCGAGAATAATGGGTAAATTGGTGGATACTCAGGTTCTCTTTTTTATTTCTTCTCCATCTATTTTCATCGAGGTACTTTCTTTCTTGTAAGGACTTCTAAATGTTTGAGTTACTGCATTGTTACTTTGGGATCCTTCACAAATGTCAAATGGCTTATGGTTTCTTCTCATCTGTTCATAATGCTTCTTCATTTGTGGTGTTACTTTTGGTAATTTAGGAATCTTGTCCTTTGAATTCTTTCTTTTCTGATCTTTACCCTTGTTACTCTCACAACTTGAACACTTTCCACTTTAGATACTTGAGCTGTCTTCAAATGACTCACTTAACTCTTGATTTTTCACAAAATCTTTAACTCCAACCTATTTTTCACTTTCAAATTCTTTTGTGTCATCAACCTTAAACACAAACTCTCATTCTTCATAACAGTAACCTTGTTGTAGTTTTCAATGAATTCCTCTTTCTCACTAAACACATTCTTGAACAGATCTAGAGTAGCCTCTCTTTTCTCTTTGTCAACCTTTAATGAAAAGTTATCACTGAAAGGAGGAGGAACAACTTTATACTTATCTTCAGCCTTAATCTTCACCAATTTCCCACATATGTTACCAGTTGCAACTAAGTTCTTAAGAAAATCAACTTCAACTTGAAGTTGGGTATTTTTTTATTTTTCTTCTAAATACATCTTCTTCAATCCTTCTATTTCAATGGTGTACTATGACTGAGTTTCATAAGTATCTAGACAATATTGTTCAAGACTTTTGATCTGATTTTCATGGTTATTTCACTCATTTCATAAACATTGATTATACTTTCTTTCTTGAAGCACTCAGCTTGCAATTCACCAACCTCATTTCTCAATAGTTCATTCATATTAAGTAGAGTAAAGTGCCATTTTCGTCCTTGTGGTTTGGCAAATAATGCGAATTTAGTCCAAAAAGTTTATTTTTTGCATATGGACCCTCCACGTTTCCCAATTCTTGCCAATTACATCCAAATTACTAACCCCGTTAAATTTAATCGTTAAGTCAGGGGTATACATGTCTTTTTACCCTTTCTTTATTTTAATACATATTTTTGTGAACTACGGTTTTCGTCCCTCTAGTTTGTCTAAGTCTGCAGTTTTAGTCCAGTAGTTTCAAATTTGCAATTTTCTTCCCTATGGTTTCATTTCACTTGCAATTAAACACGAATTCCTTAATATTGTTAAGTATGGTCATTAAACCCATCAGTGTGCCATTCACGTGAGGGGTAGTTTTGTTCCTTATTTTTTTTAATTTTTTCCCCAAATACACCCCAGCCCCTCACGTGAGGGGGCTTGCGAATTAGGACTGAAGTTTATTTAAGGAGAGAAACGAAAAAACTGGTCGTCACGTGAGGGGCACGCAAATGGATTAACGAACAAAATTAACAAGGTTAATAAATTCGGGTTTAATTGCAAGTGAAATGAAACTACGAGTACGAAAATTGCAAACTTGAAACTATTGGACTAAAACCGCAGATTGGGACAAACCATAAGGAAGAAAACTGCAGCTCACTAAAATAAGTATTATAATAAAGAAATAGTGAAAAGACATGTATACCCCTGACTTAACGATTAAATTTAACAGAGTTAGTGATTTGGATGTAATTGGCAAGAATTGGGAAACGTGGAGGGTCCATATGCAAAAAATAAATTTTGTGGACTAAATTCGCATTATTTGCCAAACCATAAGGACGAAAATGACACTTTACTCTATTAAGTAAATATGAGATTGAGTAGTTGGAATGTACCTGAGATGTTGAAGATTCAGCTTGTTCATTGATTTTAGCCATGAATGCTATATTGGCCTTTTCAAAATCTTCTACATGATTGATATAGTCAAACAACGCATCTTGAGGTTGTTGAGCTACAACAACATTTCCTTGATTCCTTGGTTGTGGTGCATTGGATCTATTCTGATTTCTAGTGACTTGAGAATAATTTTGTAGATTTCTTTGATTAGGTTGTTGCTGTCGGGGAATAAGTTACTGATTGTTCTATTGTGGTTGAAAGTTGTTATTGTAGTATTGTCTATGCTGCTGACCTTGACCTTGATTCTAATGTTGAAACTGATTCCTTTGAAGATGAATAGTTTTGTTGTTGTTCTGGAATATTCTCGGTTGATTGCATTCTCTTGCAAAATGACCAGGTTGTTGACAATTGAAGAATATTGCCTAGGATTTATCAAATTCAATCCTATTATTTGGACCAGAGAATGTAGATCTCCCAGTCCTATAATACAACCTCTTGCTTCTCAAAGCCAACATGCTTGCTTGCCATTTTAGATCCATATCCTTCATATCATTTGCATCAATCTGTTCCTTGAAAAACACTTGTGTGAATCAAGTTCTTGGCCACAACTGCATTGTATGATTCAGCAAACATGGAAAACAAAGCTTGATATTCGTTTCCTTGAGTTGAGCTGCTAGGAACATATGGAGCATGTCCACTAGCCACAAAATAGGTATCACCATCATAAATCATTTAGACATTGAATATTTGTTGTCCAGATTGGCTGCCTGATACTTGACTTGCTAAATAAACTCTAATAGGAATCTGTTGCTGATTCTTGGTAGACAGATTTCCCATAGGAGCAATCAGGGCATTTGCAACTTGAAAATTGGGTTTCTTGTCTTTGATCATTTGGTTATCAATCATCTCATGTTCAGCATCTTGAAGGAAACATATCACATCATCAAGCTTAAGGTTGAGAAAATTAGTCTTTTCCTTGATAAACTTGCTAGTTGTATACCATTCTCCATACAATTAAGATAGCAACTTCTTGTTAAGATCAAAATCAGTAATAGAAAGATCAGTTGTTTTGATTTCATAGACAATTTCCACAAATCTTTGCAAAACTGATTTCAGCGTTTCTCCGTCCTTAAACTTGAATTTTTCAAGTTGATGCTTCAACAAATCCTTCTTAATGCCTTTCAATTCAGTATTACTTTCAAACATTTCCACCACTGCATCATACATGGCCTTTCCAGTTGTGTGATGGTTCACACTGGTCAAAATTTCCCATAACAAACCCAATTTTAGCATTGAAAGGGCCTTTTTATTCCTTTTCTTCATGTTTCTCTCAACAACTTGATTGTTGTTTGTTCCTTCACTAGGAACATAAGGACCATTTCTAATGGAGTTCCACGGCTCAATGTCATTATAACAAATAACAGCCTCAAAAAGTACCTTCGACTTAATATAATTTTCTTGACCTAACAATCTTGGAATAGTAGACACTTCTTGGTCATCCAATTGTTAAATAATATTTTTTGTACTTTTAAAATGCTTTTAAAGTGTATATTACTGAAAATTTAAACATATTTTAAAAACATCATATATGAGGATTAAATATTTGAATATGATGGAAATAGATGGATTAAACCAAAATTTTGACTCAAAACAAATCAAAATTAATATATAAATAAGATTAGAATACTTTGAAACCTAAAATGATTGTACATTTGAATAATGAAGAACATAAAAGCTGACGTCACTATTCAATATAACAGTGTTATGCTTACATCATCGCCTTCAACCTTAAATAAAAATAGATGCTGTAAAAGCTTCACAATCAACCTGTAAAGCAACACGCCGGTATTCGCAAGAGCTAACACAAGCTTTGATACCACTTGTCAGGATCGATTTGTTGGAATTACGTATGCCCGAGACACATACTTATATTAATGTGGCTAACTGTGTTTGATCCAAGTCGGGTCATACCCAATAACAAGCTAGACGACACCAAATGTATTCTTTTAATGATTTGATCATTTAAATGAATACCGAACACTACGTGTTTAGAAAATTGGTTTTCTAAACAAACACACTTGAGGATTTAAATAAATTATCTGGATAATTTGTTTATATAAATTAATTATTTAATTGGTTAAATAATTATATAAATGTATGTACATTTTATAAAAATGAGTTTTATAAAATGAATGGAGATGTTTTAAATGGTTAAAACAAAATACAAAACAAAAAAAAAAAAAAAAAAAAAGGAAAACAAAACAAAAACCGGCCACCCATGTGGGGGTGGTGGTTTTACCCAATCAAAGACCAAGATGCTCTTTGGTTCTCCTTTTATGTTCCTCCATTCAACACACATGCATTTTGGGTCTTGTTTTCTTTTGTATTTTCAAGTGTAAAACTCTCTCTCTTTCTCTCTCAATATCCACGGCCACTTTGGCCAAAGAAAGGGGGTGTTTTGTGAGCTTGATTCAAGTGTTCTAATCCTAGCAACAAGTTGGTGTTGTTGTTTAAAAGCTTGGGGTATCAAAAGCTTGAGGGTTTCTCCTTTGCAACCTTGCCATTTGAAGACATTATCTTCTTCATCCACCTACATCTTCTCATAAGGTATAAGAAGGTACAATTTACTTTTGTGAGCATCTTGTTCTTGTAATATTGATCCTTGTTCTTTGGGTTTTAGTTTTAACATAATGGTATGTTCATAACAAGTTTTAAAATCTAAGCTTCCGTTGCGTTTTCTAGTTAAATATGGTTAACTTGAACTTTGATAATCTTGTATAAAACCCAACAATGGCATCAAGAGCCGGTTACAAGGACTTATGCTTCTTTTGTATTCACAAATTTCGGATTTTTTTTTCATGGGTGAAAAGGGAAGTCCGAAAATTTGGTGGATTTTACCCCTCATGGTTTTGTAAGATCTTGACATGCATGGAAAGATCTTAGGAAACCATTATTAACATTTGGATGTTGAATATAAAAAAAAAAAAAAAAAAAATTGGCCGTAGCCTTTTGGGGGGGGGGGGGGGGCCGATTCTTTTTTGGGGGTATTTGGGCATTGGTTGCTTAGGTTGCATGCTTAGAACATTTGGTATGTTTGATTGTGTCATAACCGAAACCTAGACCTTGGATGTGTTGATTGTTGTTTGTGTATGTTGATTATGTTTATTATTCAATATGGTTGTAATAATTCATAATCTTAGGCTTGTGTAATTTATTTATTCATAAATTGGTATGTAATAAATAGATTAGTTGCATTTTCTTTTTTTTTAGAAAAATATGTATTAGGATACATTTTGTAAAAATTGAAGATGCAAGAATTGGTGGATTTGGGCCTTGGACCGAAATTTTGGGCTTGTTGGGCCTCACCGGCCCATCATGGGATTCAAGCCCATTAGGCCCATAAATTTCACTCTTGGGCCCAAGAAGACTTTTGGAAGTTTGGAGCCCATTAACAAGCCCAACAAGAACACAACAACTTGGAGAGGATACTTGAAGCATTTGGATGCAAGGTCAAGTGGGAGTCAACATTCCATCCTTGTGTCATGTTTTGTCCCTTAGGTGTGACTTATGACCTATACTTGTTTCGGCTAACAAGTATGGTCAAATTTAGCGGTTTTCGGTTATGACTATATTTTGCATGTGTATGCTTGGTTGTTTGTTTTACTTAATGTAATGTGTGGTTGATAGATATTAGGATATCCAAACCGTCACATAGGAACGACAACAAGCATAAAACGGGTTCTAATATATATTTGGTAATATCGCGTCAATTAGTTTAATTAAATGGGTTTATTAAAACTAAGCGATCACTCACCTATAATAAAATTGGTTTTATTATAACTAGAACCTTGAAAATTGGTTTTCAAAATCGCCATATTTCTAAATGCATGTTAGGATATGGCATAATGTTTTTCAACTAGAATATTTGAAAAATTTAAAATCCCTTTTTTCATAATTACCATAGAAACAAGTCTAACACCATCCTTTTGTATGACACTTAACGTATTAGGAAACTTTTAATGGGATAAAGGTCACCTAACCATTTTGAGCAAACTAATATACTTAGGGTAATATTAACATATTTGTGGGATAAAGGTCACCTAACCACTTGTATGTTAATCTTACATGTTTATACAAGTAGGACGACTTGAATTAGAAACCATGTGATAAAGGTCACCTAAGCATGGGATCTAATGGTGTTGATGGGATAAACATGCCAACACGAAATAAGGATTTCGAATGGTCCCATACCTCTAGAAGTTGCAAAGGGTTGCAATTGTCAAGATTGACTACCTTGTTAAATCAAATAACGGGATAAAGGTCACCTAACCGAAATTTGATTTATCATTGGATTCTAGAATTTAATTATTATTTTAAAATTTGGAATAAAAGGGTATTAATAATTAAATTGTTTATAATACTAAAATAAAACTTTGTTAAATTTTGTAGATGGCCGCTAACAATGCAAACACCTCTACCCATAACACCCGTAACCTATCCTTAAGAACCATCCTTGAAAAGGATCGTCTAAACCATAATAACTTTATGGATTGGTATCGCAACTTGAGAATAGTTCTCAAACAAGAAGAGATATCATATGTCTTAGACGATCCCATTCCCGACGAGCCTAACGTGGAAGATGAGGAGGCGTATAACAATTGGGTCAAGTACACCAAAGATTCGGTGCAAGCCTCTTGCCTCATGTTAGGGACTATGATTCCCGAAATCCAAAAGGATTTCGAGCATCATGGGGCATACGACATGATAACTCAATTGAAGGAAATGTTCCTTCAACAAGCTAGAGCGGAACGTTTCGAAACGGTTCGAGCGTTTCATGCATGTCGTATGGAGGAAACCCAAAGCGTCTCATCTTATGTCCTAAAGATGAAAAGCTACATCGAAAAGCTTCGTAGGTTGAATTGTCCCGTGTCTAATGAGTTGGCTACGGATTTGATCCTCAACTCTTTGACCAAAAGGTTTGAAACCTTTGTCATGAATTATAACATGAATGGGTGGGACAAAAGCATTGGTGAGCTTCACGCAATGCTAAGAACGGCCGAAGCGGGAATGGGTAAAAGGGTTTTACCCGTTCTAACAATCAATGAAGGAAAAAGGGGACATAACTCCAACCCCAAAGCAAGTGTTGCTAAGGGCAAGGGCCACGTCCAAGGAAAGGGAAAGAGGAAAGCCATCACGCCCATCAAACCGAAGGAAAAGAAGCAAAAGGTTGCGGCGCAAGATCCATGCTTTGAGTGTGGAGAGATAGGTCATTGGAAAAGGAATTGTCCGACCTATCTCAATGCGTTAAAAGATAAGAGGGATGCGGGGCATACCTCAGGTATTATCTTTACTATACATATTGAACTAAATGTTATTTCTTCAAATACATGGGTACTTGATACCGGATGTGGAACTCACATTTGCAATTTGTTGCAGGGGTTCAAAAGAAGTAAACAACTCAACAAAGGGGACATTAGTCTCTTTATGGGCAATGGAGCAAGAGTTGAAGTCCAAGCCCAAGGAGACTACTTGTTAAAGCTTCCAAGTGGTTTGGAAGTAATTTTGAAGAATGTTTTGTATGCTCCTAAGTTAAGGAGAAACATTATTTCCGTGTCTCTTTTAAAACAATGTGGCTTTGATCTTAAGTTTATTGATTATGATATTCATGTTTTGATGAATGGCATATTTTATTTTAAAGCTATACCCATAAATGGTATATATGAAATAGATCAAATTGGTGCGTCACATAGTAGTTCAATGTACAATGTCAACACCAAGAAACTCAAGAAGGACTTGGGTGATTCCTATCTTTGGCATTGTCGCCTTGGACATATAAGCAAGAATCGCATGCAAACTCTTCGCAAGAATGGTATTCTAGAAACAAATGAGTATGATTCATTTGATGTATGTGAATCTTGTTTACAAGGCAAAATGACAAAGCAACCCTTTAATAAAACTTTTGAAAGGTCAAAAGAATTATTGGGTATCATACATTCGGATGTATGTGGTCCTTTTAGACCAATGACTAGGAATGGTGAAAGATACTTCATTACCTTTATTGACGATTATAGTCGATATGGTTATGTGTACTTAATGAAACACAAAGATGAAGCTTTTGAAATGTTCAAAGACTTCAAAACTGAAGTAGAAAGACAACTCAAGACCACAATCAAAGTACTTCGTAGTGATAGAGGAGGTGAATACCTAAGTGGTGTTTTTCAAGATCATCTTAAGAGTTGTGGAATTATTTCACAACTTACTCCACCTGGAACACCACAACATAATGGTGTGTCTGAAAGGAGAAATCGTACCCTATTAGATATGGTTCGATCGATGATGGCTAGAAGCACTTTACCTCTATCATTTTGGGGCTATGCTTTACTTTCCGCTGTTCGCATATTGAATATGGCTCCAACCAAGAAAGTGGAGAAGACACCTTTTGAAATATGGCATGGAAAGGCTCCATCGCTATCATTCTTAAGAGTTTGGGGTTGTGTAGCTTATGTAAAGCAATACACCCCAAACAAATTAGAAGTCCGATCCACTAAGTGTATCTTTATAGGTTATCCTAAAGATGATTTAGGATATTACTTTTATGATCCTAGTGAGCAAAATGTTATTATTGCTCGAAAGGGTAAGTTCTTGGAAACTAAGTTCCTTAAGGAAGGAACTAATAGTAGAACAGTGAAACTTGATGAGGATCAAGAACCACAAGATGATACACAATTGGTTGATACTAGCACTCAACAAGAGGTTGTTGAAAGTGATCAAGTGGTTGATCAAAACACACAAAACGTTCGCAGATCTGGTAGAGTTAGCAATCCACCTGAAAGATATGGATTTTTTATAGAAGGTTGCTACGTGGTAGATTCGGATGAACCAACCACATACCGTGATGCAATGTCCAAGAATGATTGTGACAAATGGCTTGAAGCCATGAACGTTGAGATGCAATCCATGTATGACAACCAAGTTTGGGAATTGGTTGAACTACCACTCAACTCCAAAGCTGTTGGAAGTAAGTGGGTTTTCAAAAGAAAAACTGATAT